>NW_019101247.1:0-26297 GCF_001856785.1 Myzus persicae | reverse complement strand
AGTATAAATATGTTATATTATATAGTAAAATATGAAAATATAAAAATATTATTTAAATTAAATTAATCTTTATTTAAAAAATAATTAAAACTTATTTTTAAAAAAAATTTGGGGGAGTTTGAACCCTTCCCCCCCCCCTCGGCTACGGCCTTGGTGCATTACACGCGTATTGATGATAATAATGTTGCTAACGATCTGTTAAAAGCGGCTTTATCTGACTTCACAATACTTATGTCTTTGTACGTTCGTTTTTATTGAATTTCTCTGCACTGTGACATTTAGTGGTGCCTTACGTTTTGCGCTCACTCGCAGGTTTCACATTATATTATATACCTTCTATTTTACTGCTGCGGTGCCTCCTATATTATGGCAAGTATTATTTTTATTGTCTGTTGCAGCAGGCTAAACGCCGACGCGTATGCTATACATTATTATATAGCGGTGTTTATGACGGTGTTCGTGTACGATATACCTGCCCGAGTCTGCCCGCGTCTCGATTCCTTTGACTCTTCGTGGTATTTCGGAATGACGATAATGTTTTACATGAAATACGGTTCGACGACGAAGATGATTTTCGGTGAGATTGACACACGCCGTCGCTGCTGCTGCTGCTGCAGTGGGTCAAACCAACGTCAAAACGTCGATGATTTTTCCCATATTATTCCGGGGCGGCGGGACCCGAAACTGTGCGTATACAATAAAAATAATAATAACGACGACGACGACGGCGATGATAATGTGCCGCAGGTAGACTGCGCATACCGTGGCAGTGTAGACGTGTGTGTGTGTGTGTGTGTGTGTGTGTGTGTGTGTTTTGCCACACACCGACAAAATAATAATAATATAATGACGGCGCGAGCGAAGAATTAATACTCGCCGCAGACCTCTCTACCTATACTACCTATAACATAATATTATTATTGTTGTTGTGTTACGTTGAAGAAATCCCATTTTCCGTATAATATAACGGCAATAATAATAACATAATGTAATGCCCCGTACACACAACGCGCGCCGGGAATAAGACCCGTGAGCACACAAAAGTCCGTTTTACAAACGATTAAGTGTTTAGCGTTGTATAATAATATTAACAGCGTCATAATATTATATTGCGGGCGGACAAACGGCGTTCAAATAAATTTCGATGGCGCGTCGTCGTCTGCGGGATTGATGTATCGAATACTATTATAATGGACAGTCCGAGTATTATAACAGCGTAATATTATTGTGTGTAGTCTCGGTTTACTGATTTTTTTTTTCTTCGGATTTTACGTAATAAAAAAAATAACATTCAACGTATACGATGCGCGCGTGTGTGTTGGTTCGTGTAACACCAAAGGTAAACAATATTATCCGCCGTGTATAATTATAATATGTGTCCGCGGGCGACACGAATTTCATTTTCATCTTCGTCCCGGTCCTGCACAACTGGAATTCAGCCGTCCGGGCAGACGCGCGACGTACAACAATATTGTAATAATATTATAAAATTATTGTTACTACCTATCATGAAGGTTGCACAAGTTCATGGCGTCGGCTTTTCGGCGGTGTGCGGTGACGAAACGTTGTAATTGCGATCGATCTGATCTGTGGCGTACACGGAATTGATTGGTCTTGGTGAGAGGGGGTGGGGGGGAGAGCTTGAAATAAATAAGTAGGTAGTCGGTTGACATGAGTAGGTTAGGTATGAATTGTTATTAATTGAGTAGGCGCTCTCTATGTTAAATGACTTATGTAATAGCAAACCGTTTTATGAAAATAGATTTGATTTAATGTTGGAAATAATAATATTAACTAACCATAAAAACCAATAGGAATTGAAGTAAAATTATTGCTCTGTCCAGTCAATTAATTCTACGAGTGCAAGGGAATTGTATGAAAATTTTTGTGCAGTTTCAAATTCTGCAGACTATTATTTTTTTACTTGTGTTGGTCACAATAAAATATTATAGCTGATTGGTGGAGACGGGTATTTTGTCATTTCGTTGATCACAATAATGATTTTAATGTTGAGAATGTACTCTTGGGTGTTGGCGGTGTTGCTGGTGGTGAGCCGGCCAAACGTTTTAACAGTAGATAAATATTTTTATATTTTGTATGACAAGTTTTTAGAACGAGGAAGTACACTAGTGTATTCAGTAACTTGTTGTGGTTTGTAATCCTCATCTATCCACAAAGTTCAGCTTAGGACTAAAGCAGTCACTAAATGATGGCTGGCTTAAAATATCTGGATATAATTCGTCAGAAAAGTCAATTCGTAAACAGATTTTCTGGTGACACTTATAAATCATAAAATATACAGTTCAACAAATCACTAATAATACTTATTTTTGAAATTCCTCTTTTAGTGTTCGCATTGAATAGATAATAATATAAAGATAAAACTGATGATTTGTAATTTTGTATATTGTTAATATTATTTAATGATATAAATTTTCAAAAATTATATTTTATTTAATAAATGGCCTGACATACAATTATTACATATGCGATTACAGAGAGTAATAATCATACGTTTTTTTATTCGTCTTTCGAACAACTCAGTAGCACAGGCCATTTAGTTACAAAAACAATTATATGTTGTATTAATTGTAAATGTATATTTTAATATTAAATTAAATTTAATATCTATAATATTTCAAAACAATTTTATTTATTACAAATATTTTCCGATGATTTAATTCAATATAATTTAATTTTAGTGCAATAAACAAAATATTATTGAAAATGTAGAAGTTACATAAAATAATAATTGATGAAAAGTTCTATGATACAAAGTGTCACTGATGAATCACCGTTTTTGATCAACTATCTTTTGATGAAACTTTATTTTTGACCTGAACTTTTATGTGATCAGTACATCCAGAAGCATTTGATAGTCTGTCATTAGTCGTATGGAGAGTTAAAATAAGTTTCTAGTTCTGTAACAGCTATGTCAGTTCGATGAGTTTGCCTCTCACAAATCCGGTAATTTGTATCAAATATAAAGACGCCCCCCTCCCCCGAAAAATTCTGATCTTGGTACTGGGACAACGTATTGATTTGGTACAACCACTACAAAATCATAAGTTATTGCAGACCATTTGTTGTATAAAAAATATAACTTTATTGGTTAGGGGTGCTGGTGGATGGAAACGATAATCGATTTTTTTCGATTTCTTCTTTTCGTCAACGAGTGACGACCGCAGCCTGCGATCATTTACGAGTGATACATCAATCGCGGTATATGGAATATCACTTATCAAAGTGTAACTCGTCTGCACTCGTTTTACTCTGAAACTTTTTCGAGCCGTTTGTTCGTCGATCTTTTAAAATTTCACTTTTCGTCCCGAAGTAATTCGACTCCGGCATAATATGTACACGCCTATATATACATTACCGCTGCGCCAAAGAGCCGGGGCGTTGTTTCCTGTCGTAATACACCCCGGCAAAGGGCGTTTATTGTTTAACTTCTTTTGTTTAAAGTTTTAACGATACGCCACCGTCGATATAATAATAAGACGGGTTTAACGACGTTCGAGTTGGTAGTTTGGTATTTTTTTTTTTTATACGCGTCATTGGGCGCTGTGAGGGGCTCTGCCGATGATGATGTATCTTACGCATCGTGTTATCAATAATTTCTGTTGGTCGTCGACTATAAAAACAAATTGTTTAATGATAGAATATTTAATAATATATAATATTAAAGTGTCGCATGTATAAAATCGTGAACTATTTCCATATACCTATATATTGTAAAGATCGAACATTTTAAAATTCTTACTGTTGCAGGTACCTTTAATACCTATTCTAATGTCTATATTATGCGTATTATAAACAAGTGATTTTAATAGTTGTATCGGTTACTGATCCGTGTATTATGTGAAACCGAAACTGTTATTTTATTACGCTGCTCTATTCACTTGAATATTTGATACACATATCTAAGAAAAATAACGTTAATCGCCGGTCGAATACAGAAGAATGTATTAAAAATGCAAGTTTACGTACGTTTATTATGAGTCGTTAACGTCGCGCAGACCTATATGTATATAGTATCTATTATTTAACGCGTTTTCTCGATATAGGTCCATAAATATTTTTAGTGCCCAAAGAAAACTATGCATGTTTTATACTTGTGTGTTTACACCGCAGGTCGGTACTCTGTGCAGGACATAATAGTATAAAACACATAATATACAGTCTTGGTTGACTTGTCGATTTTTTTCCATAGATCGCCTATGAACAAATATTCAATAAGCGTGAATACGCCTCGAAAAGCCACATTGAATAAAATACGTGATAGTTGTGACTAATAAGTTCAAAACTTATAAAAGTTTCAAAATATCCACAACTCGCACACAGTCGCACCAATAATAATAATTATAAATCGGTGTGTACGAATAGTATTATATTATTATAATTTATAAGCTAAACGTAAATAGTATAATTATATTATCATTAACATTGTTAGATCCCTGATGACGGTCTTAATATAATGATGCCTAAAATGTTTTTTTTTTAAATAAATTATAGTCAACAATTAATGTATACCTACTTCTAAACATACAAAATTAAAAATACGCCTTAACCGTTGGTTATTTTCGTTATGGTTAATAATTTCTATTTCTATTGGGTGTTGTCTTTATAATTTGCAATATTTTATTAATGAACTTATTGATGGATAACCTCGGTTTTGAGTTTGAAATTTCATATACTGCAACATAGCATGAGTTGGGTCCTGATGTATTTTTTTAAGTACCTACCTAGCTGGGTCCAGGTTTATTTATTTGAGAAAACTAGTGTAGGTGAGTCCAGTCCAATGCGTTACACCACTTGGAGGTGGACTTGAAAATTTCGAAAAAATTTTGTTTTTTGTTGCTCTGATGTAAAGAAATTTTTTTTCGTAATATTTCCACAGATAAGTTTATTAATTTTTTTGTCCATAATTAATAAATTACATAATATATTATCTTAAATAGAAATTTAATTGAGAAATAAATTTAAGAGACACATCTTTCACAAAATTAAACCGGATTCATTTTTCACTTATAAAACAAAGCATGTTCCATCTTACAAATATTTATTTTTATTTTGTTTTATTGCATGGTTGTGTGACTGAGCCCAGAATTGAAGGATAAATTAAGTAAACAATAAATTATAATAAATATAATTTAAAATTAAATATTACGACGACTTCCTGTTGTGACTGCGAGCCCAATTCGAATAATATTATCAAACTATGCGGAGTGCTGGCCCAACTTGCGGTGTTTAATTTATACGATCAAATATTATATCGAGAAGCTACTCTAGTCTTCCCGAATTTTCCTTGCTTCCACTATTATTGATACTTCAATTATCTAATTTCAATGATCTACTAGAAACCCGGCAGGACTGCGACTAAAAATGTATTTTCCTATTTCTCACGTCCTAGTATAAATAATATAATACTAATATTAATATAGCTATTACGTTTCGAAATGTAAATGTCAAGTGAAGAATTGACAAAATTTATTATAGTCGCGTTTTGCCGCACACATTATTTATGATTCGGGAATGCCAAACAGCAAACGAGTCTTCTCGACGTCCGCTACGGTCAACACGACAACTTTACGTGTAAAAGAAATTACACGTTTTCCGTAATTTACGACCAATCCATAATTACAAAATATATTATTGCGCTGGTAGTATATATTAATATATGTACAGCGTGCGCGAATTAATATTTAATGCAACCAAACAGCCCGATGAGATTTAAACGGATTGCGTCTCAATTATAAAAAAGAAATTGAAATAGGTATGGCTAATACGTGTGGGCAGTATTCAGTATTGACAGGTGTTGAGTTAACATGAACGCAATACTAAACACTAATAAATACTGCTGCAGTACGGTAAAAACGATTTTGGACGCGTGAAACTCGTTAAAGAAGCTAACATATTATATATACCTAAGTAGGAAGGCCCGGTGAAAATGTCGGAACCTGCTCCGGACACTGTTCCTGGTCGATTAAATCTGAAATCTGCATCGTATTACTGCAACTGCGTTCCAAATGGAAAAAAACTTATTTTTCGGACGCCCGGTGCAAAAATATAATTAAGTACTTATATAATAATCATAATAATATAAAATAATAATATGTACACTCTTATGGGATGGGTTAGGTCGATAGAGGGAACTTTTGAGATCGACAATTATTATTTTTGACTTTTTACAATATAATACAAGTACATACGAGTAGGTTATCGGGCGAGGTTATATTATTATAAAAGTGTTGGAAGCTACAATATAGCTACCCTCTGCGGCAGTCGGAAAAGTCCTAAATATTACATTTATGGAATATAAATATCATTTTTTTTACAAATAGTCTCAATACTGGGCCCTGAAACACCCGATGGAGCACAACCGCACTGAAGTGGTGCGTAAATAGTCTTATATAGTAATAACTAATAGTATATAGACTTATATAGATCACACAAATACATAACTATTTTGGGTTACCTAGTTGGTTTTCATTATTACTTCGTCCGCAACAAATAAACACCGATTTGGTGGGAAGGGATGATTGAAGTCTCCGTTACTCTCTAGGAAACCTCTGGTGGACCCTTTTGGATACAATACGCAAATGTATAGCACTAACTATCGCTCCGGCGATCTCAACACGTTTCATAATTTTCAACGATACTGTGCTATAAGCCTATAACAATCGAGCGCACATTGTGCATTGTCGCATCGGTATTCACTGTGAATTTTTGTTATTATACACTATAATATTTCACATCGATACATTGTACAGTCACTGAGATTCAGAAATGTGGGTCTAAAATCATGAAATAAAATGTCACATTTACAATAATGCGATGCGACGAGATGATAATAATAATAATAATAATAATAATAATAAAATAATGTGGTCCGTTATTTTTACAACGACTCTGTCCGTACCGTGCGTATATTATATATACTATGTATTGTGTATAATACGACTCGTATGTATATAGTTTACGCCACTTTCCAAACGTTTTAGGTGCTTATATATTTGTATATTGTCGTCGACCCTGTCGTCGCCACAGCCGCCGACACAACAAATCGTCGGAACGTACATATGTGTGATATTATTTTTTTGCCGTTTTGGCTCGTCACCGTCTGGAGGTTCTGTGTTTCGGATTGTATTTATTGAGCGTCACGTACGGGGGCTTAGAGGCCCCGCTCTCGTGTGCCGCACCGTTAAGCGACCTGACTAATTCAAACTGTAGGCGGACCGTACAATACGCGTGTAAACAATAATAATAATGCATTATACGAAATACAAAGCAATCGGATGTAGAGTCAACTGTCGAGTAGGTACTCTGCGAAGGATATATTATTATACTATGTATTTGGGATATAATATAATTCGGAGAACCGAATTTTCGGAAAGAACGATTATCTCGTTGCAGGAAAACGTGTACAATAGCAGGTACATCTTCTAGCAGTACATGGGACAAGCCAGACAAATGGACAGACAGACGGATGGACGGACGGACAGCCAGCAGGAGACGTGTGAAACATGGTTCGGAGCATTTGGTATGAAGCATAGTACGACGTACGATTTCGTCTTTTATCGAATAGAGAGAGGTCCAAGAGAGATGAAAAAATATCGGCGACAACCAACGAACCTCACGAACCCATAGACCATAATGTTTTATTATTTTGCGAAATATGTACACGTATAATAATCTAATGAAGTGTATTTTAATTTATATAATAATATATAATATGCTGTGGACAATATTCTCCGAACGGTTTTTCAATGGAATTTCTGTGGAATGCCTTCACTGTTTTCCTATAAAAATAATCGGTTTTTCATTATAATATCTTATATTATACATCTCTCTCTCTCTCACACACACACACACACACACACACGCACTACACGCGAGATACTTTCACTAAAAAATAAAAACCCGAAATGCTCGAGGAGGCGCCACGGCGCCGAGCGTATTATTATATATTTAGGTACTATATACGCATTGTGTACCAAAAAAATACTTTTCACGGTCAAAAGCGACCATATTGTGCTCTTGGGATGTAATTGACATTGTGTATAGGTATATATAATACCTACCTATATTATAATATGATGTATTATGTATAGGTATTATACACTGAGACCGACACACGCGTGTTCATACCTGCTGCGGCGCGGTGTGTATGATATTTTATTGTATATGTTGTGATCAAATATAATATTGTTATTGTACGTAGGTATATTATATAGTTAAGGGCGAAGAGTTTGTGTGTGGGGGAGAGTTTAAAAATTACGTTTTTTTTTTTTGGTTTTCTGTTAGGTTTTTTTCAGCGTGTCAAGATGTCAACGACTGCAAGTCACACATCGGAATAGATGCAGTTATATCGTCGTCGTTTTATTCTATATTGTATACATTACCTACCCCCGTCGAGACTAAAAAATGTCTTGGAATGAAATATAATCATCGCGATGAGTCATGAGTGCAACGGTTGATTCATCAGTATGTGTACTGTGTAGTGTAAAAAGGATCAAAAAACGCATAGACATTTTTAAGTGTTGTCAGTAAAAAAGTAAATGTCAAAGAAATAGATGCAAACACCTGAGTGCATTATAAATTTGAATATTATGATGTACGTGTTCTTAGAATCTGGCTCATGTCATTAACTTGTTTCGTTGACATAATATTATTTTATATATAATGAAGGGTGATTGCACCTGCGAAATATATCGGCGAGGTATAAAAGGTGAGGATTGTTTTCGGCATAATGTCGAAGAATTCATTAAACTTGTCAAACGATTATGACGTATAATTATATCAATACGAGGAGTATATGCAAATGTTGTTCGGGATATTATTATAATAACATGTTTCGTAGTTCTATCGACCGAGAATCGTGATAATCGACTATCACCTGCACTTACAGTAGTCCCGAAAGTGATAAAGTAGACATCATGTAGATGCATATATTAACCAAAGTGCGATTCGACCAGTAATATATTGACTCGGGCAGTGCGAAATAATGACCGGTCAAATAACTATAATTATATCGTTGAACTCTCCACGAAGTCGCTCGAAAGAATGAAAAATATAATAATTATTCGTCCGTGATAAATATATATTTTAAATGTCACTTACTATGTTTATAGTTACCCACTTATACGCATACATTGGCTCATATTATTATACAGGTGTAGTGTTTACTATGAACCAATTTACTTGAGAAATGTCCGTAGGAGTAGCTCTGCTGTATAGTTATGGTTCGAGTGTTCGTTGTCATTGATGAGTAACCGAGTAGGTCAACTGTGTAGTAATGTATGTACAGTGCGTGTTTGGTGTGTTAAATTGGAATTCAAAGATAACTCACTGCATATACGAAAAACGATTCTGTGATGGCGTTGTCAGCCTCCAAGGATATTTTATAATTAATTTATGTTGCTATTATTAATTACATTTCTATTTTCGATACGGTAGGTGGGTTAAACTAATTTTTGACAATAACATCGCACATATTATAATTATATAATTATAATCATTTTAATATATTAGTTATTAATACACTATTATGACCATAAACTTAATTAAAGTCAATGCTGCCGTAATGTCTTATCGTAAAATAGTGTTGATGGGTTTGTAGTATAAATAGTTCAAGACGTATTTCATTCAATTATTAGTTTATATATTTTGAATATTTCATTGTGTATAGAAAGTTATAATAGTAATAATATTGTTTTGTATTACAACAAAGTATGAAAAATTGTTTTAGGAGAAATCATTATTTTACGTTTGATTATTTATTATTTTCTGAAAAATGTTAACTTCAAACGCTCATCAAAATGAATGAAGGCTTTAAGCTAAAATTGTTTTTTTTTCCAGTAAAAACAGCTTACCTTTGAAAAATCTTTAGTCTTATATTAAATTTTTAAGTTTTTTCGGTTGGACACATTTTTTATTCACATAAATTAAATGAGTCGACAATTTCAAACATCCATAAGATCAAAAATAGTCATGTTTAATAGAAAATGATAATATATACGAGTATTTGGTGTACGTTTCAGGGTACTTTGGTTGATAAAATTACCATTTACATTCAATTTGCTACCAGAAATTAAACTTGAAGTTAAATAATATTATAATATATTAATAAGCTTTATTGGTCCCAACTTTCCAAGGGTGACTTTGGACACACAAAGAAAAAAACACACGATGTAAAATCGATAAATCATCACCGTCCATCTCAGAATTCAAAATTCCTGGTACAAATCCAAATGTTTAGTCCAATACAGTTACCATAAAGCCTAAATAAGTAATATGCTGAAAACGTATAGAAAACGATATCCGCCAAACACTATTATGTAAGTAATATCCAAATAGGTTAAATACTTACAACTTATAAAGCTAATAGCTATATAACCTAAGCTTATAACCAAAAATCCAATACCTACACGCTACACAGCGCATCTCTTCTGCCAGTTATCTAATAATATGTTAAGTAGTCTTATAGATCGGTTAAGGGGACGCCACACCCGTATGTGTTGTCTCCGTCTTACAAACGTGTAACATACCAAATTTACGCTTAGCAGTTCGTGATTTATGCCGTTAGCTTAAATGTAAAACAGCTTATCGTTAAACACAGATAAAGTTCTCACCATCAAGTTTTATAATAGGTCGATTCACTCTAATTTGTAAGCCAACGGCATAAAACGTGAACTGCTGAGCGTAAATTTGGTATGTTCCGCGTTTGTAAGACGGAGACAACACACGCGGGTGTGGCGTCCTCTTAAGTTACATAATATTACTACTGTAGGCCATAAATTATAATATTTATAATATTATTTAAATCTACATAAAAAAAAAAGTGTAAATGCATCTTATTCGAAAAAGGGGAAAATAAATTTGTTTCAATTATAATAATATACTGTATAATTTGTTTAGATTTATAGTTATTCGTTCGCAGGACATTCACAGAGTGACCGCATTCGCTCTCAGATTCAAAGTATTTGCACGATGCAAAATCGGAATGCTGCCCTCCATAACTCGAAACGTTTTCGTGCATCATTACGAGGTGTGAAAAACACGTTTCCGTCTTTTCGCGAGACGGACAATTGTCCATGTGAAAAGATCGATTTGTGTTTAGAGCTCTATATTACACGAAGACGCAATAATAACGCACGGGCATTATAAATGGTGTGTGGCGCACATCGTCTTCAAGGATGTGTTGTATATTATCGTGCACCTCTACGAATACTGTAACACATATTTTATTATATAACGCACTCGACGCGCGTTCCTACGCGGGGGTCCTCCGGTCGATCGTCGGTGGCTAATGAAAGCGGTTACCCGCTGGTTTTTCGCGCTTTGTGACCGCGGCGGCGGCGGCGGCGGCGGCTGCCCTATAGTGTACAGTGCGCATACAATACGCGTATCCGTGCCCGTTAATTGTATCGAGACCATCGTCTATGTGATAAAATATGTACGCCATGATGTGTATGCGTATCGGCGGGTCCCTATCTCGTCCGTCTTCATCCCCTTCTGTATAGGTGCCCATAAACATGGTGTAATGTGCGTTGTACGTATATAATATATATATATATATATATACGCGTGTCTTGTGCCGTTTCTCGTCGGCCGATAAACGATTTTATCGCCCCCGACGCCGCCCCTCGCCGAGTGTCATCCCCTCGCGAAGATGTTTTATGGTCTTCGAGGAGGGTACCTATGTGCGTATAATGCACCGTCCATGTACTATACACATATGGGCCGCACGCAGGACCGCAATCGAAGGACGTGCACCATCGATCGCCGTTTCCGGTCCGCACCAAATACCAATAAAAATATATGTATAATATATAATTTCGTTTCCGAGACGTGATATGTATACACGTGTGTTCGAGTTGAACACATATATACACATCTGATATATATGTGATGTATACGACGCACAGACTGCCTTCACACGACGCGCAAGACGTATGTTATATAAAACACATTTTCGTTTTCGATGTCTCCGTTTTGGTTTTGAAATTCCATTGTAGATATATATGCCGTATGTGTACGGCCGACGCGTCCTGCTTCGTTACGTCCTGCAATTATTGCGATTCGCAGAACTCACCACTTTAAAACAATTAATAATAATTTTTTTTTAGATATGCGATTTTAAATTATTCATAAATCAAGTGAATTTTAATGGATACATTTCAAGAAAATTATTAAAATGTATACACAAAGTAAAATAAAAAAAAAACCTAAGCTAATTGAAATAATTGTATGTAGATGGTATATTTTTAATTTTGTTCAAACGAGTAATATTTCAGTGAGTAATTAAAAACATGTAAGATTCAGGAATATTATTTATAATTAATTGTCCAACAATTAGACAATTATTGCTCATGTTATTGATATTCCATGTTTTTTATTCACGTTTTATGCGCCGACTGATTTGAGGTCTGTGAACCAATTGGTATAATTCCATCAATTTAAACATTGCCACAGATTATATGTTCGATATTTTAGTTTTTTTTTGTAGAAAACCAAAACAAATATTTGGACATACGGTGCAAATTACATATTTGTTTTTAAATATTTCTTTGCAAACTACACATGCACTTAAATATATCCATTGGAAGGACCGCTAAGAGAGAAACCCCGACCCCGGGAATAATACTTCGGGGGTCCCACTATTTTTTACCAACGATCATTAACTTTGTCAGGTAGCGTTAAGGAGTTAATTTTTTCCACTTCAAATTCTTATATTTAATTGTTTCTCCTTTAGTTTAAAAAAATTGCGTAGTCCTAAAGTTCAGGGATCTCTTATAGAAAAAATCTGGGCTATTGGGGAATTTCCCCTTTCCCCCCTCTATTGAGGCCTATTTGAAAATTTAAATTGTCTCAAAATACCATCCCCACGAATATTTCGGTCCTGGGTACATTTCTGCATTTATATATGAATATTTTATTGATATTTAGTAGTATGTAATAGTAATACTATATATTTCTCCATTGGTCAATATTTAAAATAAACTTTGGTTTTCATATGGTTTCATTAGACATTATAGGTGTACAGAATTTTCCGAGTAAAACATTTTAATTGTGGAAATATTGATTTCCTTAAAAACACTTTATTTTCTTTTTAATAGGAAGTGTGTCGCGTATATAGTTACAATCCAAAATGTACCGAGCAACCATAATAAAATTATTATTATTTTTCTCATAATAAAACCAATTGAATTTATTATTTCTCGGAAATTGCCAGTAGAAGAAAAGTAATTATGATTCAAAATATTTTTTTATTAAACTTAGTGTTTTTTTTTTTTAAATTTCTAATAAACCTTTAGCAACTTGTGAGTGCCATTTACAATTAATGTTGAAAAGAACCCATATTGTATATTACTGCAATATAAAATAAAATAAACTTAAAAAAAAAATACATTGTTAGATGGAGTGTACACAAAGCAACGAAAATCAACAAAAATTAAAAATTAAACAATTTTTTTTTTATAGTATGTTATAGTAATATAGTATAATATATATTATATGTACATTATACCTACAGTAATCGATGTCTTCGGGTGCAATTCACCCAATTTTTTACTGCGAATGCAGTCTTTCCGAAGACAATGGAACAAAATAATATAATGCATAACGCGGACGACGCACATCGTCTTATAATATGTCAGTTGAGGGTGGGGGTAGTTGTTTCCGCACGCAAATTGAGAATATTTCCAGTGATTTTGTGTTTCTTCAAAAGGTCGCTCGCGATAACAAAGTTAAATACGAGTGGGTACACGTAAGTATAGTATATATAGCGTCTATATACGATAACCTATACATGAAGGTGTATTTGCGATGTCCGCGTAGTCGGAAAACAGACCTTTGATGTGCGCTCGTGTATATTATACGTTGTATGCAGCCCGTAACGCGTTTACCGATCCTTTGTACCTACACACCGAGTCGATTTTCTAGAGGAATAATAATAATATCGTGTTTATCGATCGGCCTCGGAAGAGCGGGCGTGCAGTCCAAAGTCATAAGCATAACATAGGTACCTAATATTATGATGTTATACCGCGGCGTCCCTCGGGGAACAAATTTCGTGAGCATATTATTATACAGTATAATACTTGTATTATAGTATGATATATTATTATGACGAAGACACCATTACAGCTGGGGTGAGCAAAAATGCAGTCTCTCAGATGTGTACGTGCGGGTATAAATTGTGTGTACACTTTGAATACATAAATAAATACATGTAATTGTCCACGCGCTCGTAAACGTGTCTGATACTCGAGTGCATATTATTATTATTATTATTGTTATTATCATAATATTATGTGAATAATACACAAACGATATCGGGGAAGGGTCGACGAGACGTCCCGACAAAAATTCCACGAAAACCGCTCGACCCGCAGCGACTATACCTACCCAAGTCCTAATCCGACATTTTCTTCCCGGCAACCCGTCGCTGTAATAATAATATATATACGTCTTGTTTACTCACCTGAGTGCATAAGTCGACAAGCTCACGAATTCGGTTGTATATTACACGTATAGTAATGTCATATTATAGTATACCCTGCAGTCAGTGGCCGATCTTGAATTTTATTTTATTTTTTCAATTTTTTCAGGTGGTGTAGGGATCGGGGAAAAATTGTTTAAAACATTATTAAATGCATTTTTTAAAAAACCGCTTTTAGTTGTTATCGGTTTTAAAGAATTTTATATTATTAATTATAATGCACAATATTATAAGAGTATACTCTACCTACTTATAAGTATAACTTAATTAAAAAATATATACATATAACTATATGAGATATAAATAACAAAATGTTTACTAATGGCTGAGCTGTCGATGTATTTTTAAATTAATAAATAACAATTAAAAGTAAAAGTTACTCTCAAGTTTTATGTATTAAGTATCAACTATATATTAAATAGCACAGCTGATGGGCAATGGGTAAGCCCAGGCCCCTCTGAACTCTTTCTTGAATCCGCCATTGTCCTATATAATAATATATGCACTTAACAGCAACTTAGCACTTATTAGCAATAATTACGTGTGCGTGTGTCTCAGTGTCTGTAACTTTTTTTCTCGAAAACGGCCCCATAGATTTTGTCAGAATTTCTCAATACGATTCACCCTTACAGTGTTTTGATAACGGGTAATTGATGGTCAAGATCTCATCTGAGGGAAAGTTCTCGTTAATTTTTTTAGGACATTTTGGAAAATATACGAAAATCTGAAATTGGATAAATAAGATATGGATTTCCAAGATATGGATACTTAGATTCGAACGATTAACGGCGCAATAATACAGCGGTTTAACGAAGCCGCGGGGTAATCACTGGTCACTGGTTGGTAGACGATATTATATTAAAATATTATATAAATAATATCATGTCGGCATACACCTATGAGACTTACCAACGGGTTTCCCCGCCAAATTATCCGCTGCTCCGGCACCAGTGAAACTCTGCACACAACTTTTTGATCGCGTGCATTCATAATAATGTTATTGTGTGCACAGGTCGATTTTAGAGGAGTCCATCAACCTCTCCGGTCGGTTAAAAGCTGCTGAGAATCAATAACGGCCGGCCCAAGTTGTGACGTACCTACCTATATATTATGTATAATACCGCAGAGCAGATTACACGCAACTCTGAACTCTCGAAGCTTATGCGATTGACTTTATGTTGTTACGGAAAAGTTATAAATCAAATTTGATCGCATATACTGTTTGGATTGCCCGCAAAACTCAAACAGCCGGGCATACTTCCTCATAATGTAATTATACATTTATACACTGCTATTGTCTTATTTATTACTATATTACGCTTGAGGTGTAAAACGTTTGCAGGGGTGAGACGACAAGCTTATTTATCAGTTATTATTAAAATGTTTATGTGTATATATCGCTGTGGGCGAATAAACGGCGATTAAAATATTTTTGAGTAAAAAATATACCATAATCATTAATCAGGACGATTCTCGGATTTCGTGAAATTATTTTTTCCAATATGTTGAGCTTTTTGCAACTGCTGTCCCAATATTCATCCAAGCAGTGTAATTACGTTTTTTTAGGCCACTATCATAGTATACCTCGTTTCGTTCAAAAATATTTCAATAAACCGATTTAACTATACCTAACTTTTATCGTTATGTCATAAATTATATTATTACTAGTATATAGGAAGCGATAACCAACGTTTTAAAAAAATATCTAAATATAAATAGTCTAAAATTATATTTAATTTGTATGTGTCAAACTTTTCGTTTATTCGCTCATTAGTTATTAATATTAATTAAAATGTATATGATTAATATCGTTTTATTTGTTATGTTGATATGCTTATGCCTATGCGTGCAAACGTATAGATAACGGCGAATAAATAAATGTTAATATTCAATTTGTTGGACCAAGCCCACCTAACAAATAATTCAGCCAACCCCCCTCCTCCCATACACACACCAAAGTGATCAACCCAAAGTCTACAATAAGCAAGAATTTTCAAGTGTTCATAAAAATAATCTAGCTCTCATTCCATAATAATTTTGAGTCTATTTTTATATAAATATTGCATTATATACATAAATGTGTCGATAGACCGATTTAATTACCTTAAATCGTTATAATATTTTAAATTATTATAATTATTAAACTAGACAATGACAACTAACGTTATTACTTTTTTATGCTCAAAACGGTTGTTCAATTACAAATATTCAGAAATTATAGGTCTGTATATATATATATATATATATATATATATTATATGGGTCATATTTTAATTCTACGCCATATAACAGACTTAGTTTATCGCCTGTTGCCCGTCTGTACATTTCCGGGAAATTATTTTTTTCCGCCGAGATAGGTACCACAAATAAACAGTAAAAACGATTTTCGATTGTACGGTACTTTTTTTATGTCATAATAAGTCTTATAACATAAAAAAATTTTGGTCGATTTTCTCCGGCACACCAATATACTTTTCATGTACGAGCTGCTCTGAATTATTTCTCTCAATTGAATCTTTTTCATCAATATCTGTATAGGTACGTCTTTTTCAGCCTTCGTTTTGATACATTTATCGTTTGCAACCCTCGGCCCCCTTTTTATGTTTACATTATTTACACTCTCATGTCCGTTCCACCTTCAATCACTGTGTCTGTAACTGATCTCTCAACTGTTTTTATTATTGTTGTTCGCCGTAATAGGTCCCTTACTTAAACTTCATGTCGTGCTGCAATCGTAAACAGATACAATATAATATATAGAACATAAAATATCCAAAAGGATTGATAATAATGAACGTCGCGATCTATAGAATGCAATTGTGCCTATATATATATATAATACAGCATACCTATAATATTATATTATTTGGCTGCCAGTAATGACAAAAAGCCCTTTGGAAAGTTTCCATATTTTTCGAGTGCACATAAACAAGTCCTATAAAAAAATGATAATAGAAGTTAGGATCTTGTTCTACCCAGGTTTGTTGCACCTGCGCACTGGAGTATTTATAGACGCGACAATCACTTGGAATTATGCATAAAGAAACTCATAGAACTCACGTACATAAATATATATATATATTTGGATTGTATAATATTATAGACTACATAGTATACGTATTATAACAAATTATATGCATTCGAACGGAATCGTCTATGAATAATTCACGTGAAAAAAACCGCACGCAACCGAAAATGTTCATCAGATTTAAGTTAAAGGCAAAATATAGTTGATAATAATATTGAGTGTTGTGGTTAAATAAATAAAACGTGCCAAATTAGTACTTTAAAGCAATGATCAATGATTCTTAGCAAGCAAACATTAATCCTACACAAAAATTAATTGATACAAATTAAAAATTAACCCGACACTAAATTAATCATGATATTATTAGGTACCTATTTAGTTTGTATAAATAGGTGATGAGTAATATAAAAGAAGTATTTATTTAAGGTTAATTGGGATTAAATATTTAGTTGGCAAAAGAACAATCAATGTTGTTTCGTTACTGGTATAAATTCTCAGAAATGATTATTTCATCTAATTCGGAAAACGAAATGAGCACACATTCTCGATAGTTTTTAATGTCAATTAGCTGTGCTGTTGAGGTTTTTGACGGTTTGTCACACTCAGTCACCTACTACATAACTATATAAAACATCGTAAAAAAATGAATAATTCTTCTCGTTACAATTGACGAAGCTGTTTTTATTTTTTATTACACATATTTAAGTGTCGGTACTGCCTATTATGATATAAATATACATCATGCATAATACATAATATAACATCTTATCGAGGTATGAAACAAAGCGTTACAATTTAAAAACGTTAAAAAAAACGCAAATAATAACAACGTAAAATGTTATATTTATTTAAAAAAAAAAATGACCTTTTCATCCCCGATTTAATCAAGGGAAAAAATACTTGAAAAAATAGCGCTAGTGGGTATACTTTTTCTTAGTATACATCGAAATCGTTTACGATAAAGTTTTGGGTGATAATTACTGTCTACGTCTCGTTTAATTATTATTGTGCGGTGTAGATGATATTTTCTAAAGCGTTCGGAGAGCGTTTGGGAGTATAGTAATAATATGTAAGACCCGGACTTCAATGCAAAATTCAATATTTGTTGAGGGAATTCAAAGTACCTACATAATTCGTTTCATGTAGTATCGACACTTCAAAGGGGAAACTTTATTTTGCATTTTTTAACATTTTCAGATAATTTTATAAACTTTTAGAGACTATTAATACGCTTATAACTAGCTTTTACGTTTATGTTAAGGAATTAAAAATATTATATAATATATTATTAATATCAAGGAATATTGTTTTCATTATTATTTGATTATCTTAGGTATTTTGTTATCGTACTAAATGCTAACGGTTCTATTTATGAATTTGAATTACGATATAACGTATTTATTTATTCACATCGATCATCAAATGTGGTTTTATATCGCGGTGTCTTAAACAAATAACAACAAATCGGTCAGTTGCAGGGGTTACATATCGCGATCGTGTTTATTTCGAGTAAACTTTATTTATTTAGTGTTCCCTTAGGTTTGTATTTGTATTATATTGTTAGTTCAGTTGAGGTTAAGGAGTTTTAAGAATTACTGAAAGTCAACCCGTCGTTTTCGTCTCACTTGCGCGTATAAAATAAAAATTGGGTTATTTTTTAAGGGCATTATGATATCGTTGATAGTGCACTTTTGGTCATTTTCTAGAGAATTTTTGATAGTTTAAATCCAAGCCCATGAAATAAGCCATACACCTAAACTATATACGCACGAACATCGCGTCAGATTGGGAACGTATACCGTCTCCGAGACGAGAGATTTCAGGCTCGAAATTCTTCTATAATGCGGCTCTCGCCACAGTCGTCGAGCGCAATATAATAATACAAGTCGGCAAGAGGACTCGCAGCAGCAGCATCAATATATATTATACTGTTGCAGAGATAGGTCGTCGTCGTGGGGGAGACTACGCGTGTAAATATATTTATATATACATATATATATATATATATATATATATATATATATACTGCCGAGGCGAATCGAGGGTCCGTATGTATATACATAGACACATAGGAATTTTACGGGTTCCGAAATGGACGGGAAATATAACGTCTATTATATTGGCACCGCGCCACCCGCGCACTCGGCCGAGTACATATATGTGTGTATATATATATATGGTCGGCAGACGACGACACTATATTATATTATCCACTTTCTCCAGACCGTCATCACATGCGCGTACTTAAACTGCATATAAGCCACGGCCACACGGGTGTGTGTGTGTGTGCGCGCGTGTGTGGTTTTTCGGACGTTTATGTATATACTGTATTACATTATTATGTGCGCTAGTCGAGGGACTACGCGATAATACGAACGGGGCACGCACACACACACAGCACACTACGGGTTCGGGTTCGGGTTTGAGAGGAAAAATAAAAAAGAAGACCGATTAGAAAGCGTATGCGCTGTTGATAAAAAAAAAAAAAAAAGCGAATAATATATATTGGCATCGTTTTCGTCTCTGTCTCTCTCCGTCGTCATAATAATAATAATAATAATAATAATATAATATAACCGGATCGGAAGACGAGCAGCTCACATAATAATATTATAAATATATATATATTGTAATAGCCGACTCGGAGACCTGGACGCGCCGCAGAACAATGGAAATACGGTATACACACGTCACGCACACACACGCGATATCCGCCGGAGGGGGTTTTCACCTTTGGCTTTTCGACTGGCGGTATTTTCGACCTCGACTCCGGCGCGACCGATGCGGCGGTGGCGGTGGCGGCCCAACGATTAACATAAGACCGACCGCGGTGTAGACACCATATCGCCGTAGTAGGTATTATACACATTATATTGTATGGGTATACGCGTAACCTGCGAGTACACAGGTATATACCAGTATACCGCGGTTCGGCGGTGGTATATATTGTTATATTGTGTCTGTGTGCGCGTGCGAAAACTCTCCTCGTCGTCGTCGTCGTCGTCGTCGTCGTCGTCGACACAATATTTATTAGGTAGTGTTATGCAAATGCCCACCCGAGTCGCATAATATGTAGGTAGGCAAATGATATAATATTATACACGTGTAATTATATGTACGTGTGCATAAGCGCCGGAATCGGACGTGTGTTCATAAACCGTAGACCCCGTGACAAAGGACCCCCTCGCGGACGGGAGATCGTCCGACAAAAAAGGTCTCGGACGAGGTTAATCAATTTCGTTTTTTTTTTAATTCTCACACCGATTTCTACTGCAGTGTATGATAAATATTTGAGTTTTTCTTCTTTGTCGCGATTAGCCGATTACCCATTGTTTATGTACATAACACGTCGTAATAAGTATACATAAAGGACTAAATGTATCGCGGGTCGTATGTACGCGTACATACGAGCTTCACGCGGTACATATATATATGCAGACATGCAGTCACTTTTTTCTGTAAACCTATACGAACATCGTCTCATCCGACAATTTTCGAAAAAAATACCCCCAAATATGTACATTATTTCCTCATACACAAAGTCTAAGATAGTTCTCGTTTCTATTTTCATACGCATACATATTTCGTATTGCATTATGTGCGCCGCGCAAGTATATAATATAATAAAATGTACCCAAATCTGGTCCGACTGGATTTTACAACGTCTCAAATGGACCTCGCGCATTTAAAAACAAAATTATGACCGACCGAATATACTTTCTGACGTTCTCCTTTTAGTTTTATTCTCATAAACTTAACACAATAAAAAGTAATAGTCCATTTGAACGAGTTGTTGCGGTGACTTTTTTTCTCCTATACGCGTCTCTGCTGTAACCCGATCGAGCTGTTCCTCCTAAATAGTATAATGTACTCGTATATTGTATAATATTCTTATTTCATGTTCGTTGCCGTACCAAATGCATTCGTTACGGTTGTTCTTTGAAGAAAATATACTAACGAGGGTTGATCGTCCGTTTTGTTCTCCTCTCTCTCTCACACACACACACTCCCTCCTTCTCCCTCCTCTGTTATGCCCCCTCTATCGGCGTGTCGCTCTCTCTTTTTTTCCTTTTTCTTTATTCTCATATTTTACCCTCAGACTCCCGCTAGGACAAACATGGTTTTTTCACACAATAAACCGATAAATTTCCATCCGGCGTCCGACACAAAAAAAGGTCGAAATTTTATTATTATTCTGTCGACCTCATACGATGATTTCACATCGGTCACTATTTAGCCTGTCGAATAATGCGATTATTAGGAAGGAAGTCATATAAGACCCTGCAGCGCATCAGTATATGGTCGTGACTCGTGGTACACACACAAAAAACCGACAACAATCCAAAAATACAGACTGTACACACATGACACATTTACGACAAATGTTATTTTTCTTGAATTCAGTACAGCTTTAGCTGTGGTGTTGGATACGAAAAGAATAAACACAATAACTTACCCTACAATACTATATGTAGCTGTAGCTGCAACATAATTTATTATAATATCGATAATGTTGTTTACATAGGTAGTTTTAAATGGGATTATGTATTGGTGTTATACAATAATGATGTGCGTTTTTTAAAATTAATGATTATGTCTGGAGACACTTCTTCTAGAAGAAAACCTACTCTATAGATCATCAATTTTGAGTGAGGTTTCAGGTAGAAAATTGGATCTTGTTGGTACTTTTGAGTATGGGAAGTTCAAATTGAAAATTCTAAGTATTTTTGAAGATAACCGGGAAAAACAATACGAAACATTTTTAATACTATTATGATTATTATAATTGTCTGCGGTAACCTTGGTTACCGAAACGTTAGACCGTCTTCGCTCAGAATCGGTTTTCAATGATTGAATTCGAACTTACGAACTTAACACATCCATTGTATACAGTGACCTGCTCAATGGCGAGGTACACTTGACACCTTGGTATATTATCAGTAGCTAAGAGCTAGGTTACCTACTGCTTGATGGATTTTTTAAAATATGTACATTTTATACTTTGGAATGAAGCAATTAGTATTAATTAATGCGCACGGCCATTTGATACACTCTTGTTAGTCATCGGCGACAGAAAAAATTAAAACAGTCAAAATTCGGTGAAAAATAACTCTTTTAAATTCAATGAATTGTTTGAATTCGGCTATAATATTACATTATATACGTTAAGCTTGAGACTTAAAAATTTACACGTTTTATAAAATAAAACGGTATGTTCGTGAATTTTTGTAGAGACTTTATCATAGCGATATATTTAGGTTTTTCTCAGTATTACGAGTAATTATACCGTATCGTATTCACCGAGCATTTGTCCGTGTTTATCTTGTACACGGCATTTTTCGGTTTTCATTTTTTATGTAATACGACCGCTTCATTACAGAAGTTTCAAATTATCGTTTGGTACGCACGTGTTACAATATTATAACGTCTATAATACACATTAATAGTTCTTACAACGAAGAAAATTGGCGGACCGTTACGAATGGCCGAATAATGCGACTACTAAAATAATAATCATTATTATAATATTACAGCCCGCAGGTACACGTTACACGATATTAATTCGAACGGGATGCTTCCGAGCTATTGTCGAAGCGCCATACGCTTGTGTATATTAAGTGGCAAATCTTTAATTGTACTTATGGTAGGTAGGTGCTATATTATGATAATAATATTGCTCCTTATATGTACTTAAATTAGTTATTACGAACAAAACTTAAAATAAATTTAACCTGTATTCTGTGTCAGTACTGCAGTCACAATAATTAATACACTTAGTTTAGATAAGCGATAGGTAACTGATGTCTAAGTCATTTATGATGAAAAAATAAAAAGAAGAGCGGTGGGACCTCTAGCACGGCGTATTCATAACTCAGTACTACACGAGATGAATCCGCGAAGTATGCGTAATATTCTATCATAATTATATGATGATCTTTGAATCGTCGTAATCGAAAAACGCCAGTTTCGCGGACATGTTATAAGTATATTTTAGATACGATCTAGGCTTATACAGGACCGAAAACGAAATAATTTTTCGTTTCCTTACATTATTCGTGTTTGTTGTGCATATACTTGATTAATTAAGTTGGCGGAGAAGTGTTCCGATCGTAGACAACACCTCCAGGGCTCCAGCAACCATGTAATTCGGCTAATTAAAATCGGACTATACATATATAGGAATATATTATACGCAACCTGATATAATATAAACGTCGAGAATAGAGTTGCGATAATTAAGGCGAACCGCGAATGTGTGTGTGTGATGTCTCGAGTATGGAGATGATAATTAATGTGGTCGAGACACGCGAAATCGCGTTGTCTGGCGAATATTGATCGCGTGAAATCTATATTACATATTATTATTATTATTATTATTCGTTCCTATAAAAGTGCGTATAATAATATGTTGTGTCGTGGCCAAGGGTGGTATACTCTCAACCCTATCCATATTATTACCACGAAACCATTATCCAGCTACCCCCTCGGCGTACGAAAACCGCGGAAAAACGCTCGGCTCTGCTGCAATGAAAATCGTCTAAATCCGTCGCGTAGCTCCTCGGGTTTACCGGACTAGACCGTATATTATGTACGCGGGTAGGTACATATCACATATGACGTGAACAGTCGGAGTTTAGAAGTCAGTGTACCTGAATTCCGGAGCCTGTACGTTTTCCGGGACGTCAACAATTACAAAATATGTTTTAACCTCATTAAAAATAATAATAACAACAACGCCGCTATATTATAATAATATCAGACCGTTGGATATTCATGATGAGGCCCCGCGAGTCGTCGTATACTCGTATGTAGGATAAATATTATGTTTGACTAAAACGTTTGTAAAAAAAATGTTTTTTAAATCGAATTCGATTGTTGCGTGCTCGTGCAACACGTTTTTAATTTATAGCGCAGAGGGTTTGGGAACGTTTAATTCGAACAGCGATTCAATGAAACGTTTCACGACTGACCGTACACATATTATTATTATTATTATTATTATGACTTCCCGCGGGTCAGCTTGCAATGAAATTTAATTTTAAAAAAATTGTATATAAACCTATAATACGATGTGCCGTGTTTACTATAATATAGTCATTGACACCAACCATAGTTTATTTATAATTGTTGTGTGTGTCATCAGTAGTATGTTTCTTATGCGCGGCCATCGACAATCGTTTTGTCACAAAGAGTCACACTTATCATCCAAATTAATTGCATCAAGGAAACGCGTATTCGTGAGTTCGATTAGAGGTGATTAATTAATAATATCACGTCTTTACAACATAATTAACAAATAACCCTCGGGTTACTATTATACAACGTTTGAACATGACGTACTGATGAGCATCATATTTATTATATTGTTTTATATTGAAGTCCAACAGCACCAAACCAAGTAATAATAATAATATTATACCTGGGTATGGTTCTATTTTCGACGAATTTTCGAGTTTATACCGCACATGAATAGTTGGAGACTTAAAAAAAAAATTTCTCCTACCTAAACGCGTTGACAACTCATAATTTTGCACCTGATAAAATAGTCGACCTCTTAATAAAAATTTACTAACTAATATATTAACTAAAAGCGAATAGTGATTTAACGTATTTTAACGGCTTTCCCCACGGCCCGTTCTGCAACGATAAGTATATACCTGTATACTATATAATATTACATTATGCTACAGGTGTCTTCTATAGAAATTTACATTAAAATGCATTGGACCTGGTTCGATAGATATCGTTATTCGTTGTTACGTTTACAATACAATAAAATATATATTATAATATATTATAATATACTTCCATAATTTTCAGGTAGAATTGGTATTGAAAATTATAATGGCCATCACACGAGAGATTATTATATTATAAACGAACAACCCATCCGACTATAATATTATACATTTTAATTAGCCATTTTTTCCGTTTATCCAATAACTTATATAAAACATAACGTGTACATTAAAATAATAATATATTCTGAGAATAATATAATTAATTTTTTTTTCACTCTAATATTGATATACTTAGGTTCTATAAAATCCAATAAATGTGGTCATTAAAAGATTGCGTTAACCTACAAATTTGTTATAAATAATAATATATAAAAAAAATTAAACACTAATAGCTTATTATAAATAGTAATATATTCTGTGTAAAGCTAACGTTCACATTAAGACCGCGTTACGTCTGACTTATCATTAATTAATTCATTACACCATACTCAACTGTGACGCGTTTCCTTTGAATGAGCGTACGGTAACATGCTGTGGCACGTATTCGTGTTTATAGTTTTAAAAAAACACAACCATAATAGGAGGAAGAAGAGGAATAATGTTTTTTTTTGTTTCTAAATCACATCTTTATTTGGAGATAATATACAGAACAAAATTAACTTAACGCGTATACAAACCAGGACTGAGATTTTTGAGCTCCCAGGGGATATTGTTATGAAATAAAAAACAATTGTCTATAATTGTAGTTTTGTTTCATATAACATTAAATATAACTCATGTTAGGCATATAGGTAAGTGTTCAATTAAAACAAATGTTCTAGCTTTTGCTGAACCAAATTTTTGTTTCATATCATATGCATTTCTCATTTACTGATAATATTATTAAATCTTTTATCCATATCGAGAATTAAAGGAATAGGGTGTTTTATTTTACACACAATATATTTATTAAGTACCTAATAATCACAATATTACTATGGATGTATGTCGCAAAATTAGATACCCCTAAAAATAATTTCAA
>NW_019101246.1:1278947-1364663 GCF_001856785.1 Myzus persicae | reverse complement strand
GCATCTCTTTATTGGCCATTGCATCGCCTCAAAGGCCGCGGTATCTCTCTATAGGCTGCGGCATCTTCTGTCGTCCGCAGCATCTCTCTAGCGACCACGGCATCTCGTCAGCCACTGCATATTCTCGTCAGCCGTTGCCCCCCTAAGCCGCTCCATCTCTTTATCGGCCACTGCATTTCCTCTTAGTCATCGGCATCACTCTGTAGGGTGCGTCATTTTCTACCACTCGCGGCATCTCCCCAGTGGCCACTGCATCTCGTCAGCGGCTACATATCCTCGTCAGCCGCAGCCCCCCTCAGCCGCGGCATCTTCTGTCGGCCGCGGCATCTCTTTTTCGGCCACTGCATCTCGTCAGCCGCTACATATCCCCGTCAGCCGCAGCTTCCCTCAACCGTGGCATCTACTTACGGTCGCGGCATCTCCCCATCGGCCACTGCATCTTGTCATCCGCTACACATCCCCGTCAGCCGCAGCTTCCCTCAGCCACGGCTTCTACTTACTGCCGCGACATCTCCCCATCGGCCACTGCATCTCGTCAGCCGCAGCATATCCTCGTCAGCTGTAGCCCCCCTCGGCCGCGGCATCTTCTGTCTGCCGCGGCACCTGTTTATCGGTCACTGCATCTCCTCTTAGGCCTCGGCATCTCTCTGTAGGCTGCGGCATTTTCCGCCACTCGCGGCATCTCCCCATTTGCCACTGCATCTCGTCAGCCGCTACATATCCCCGTCAGCCGCAGCTTCTCTCAGCCGCGGCATCTACTTACGGCCGCGGCATCTCTCTATCGGCCGTGGCATCACGTCAGTCGCAGCATATCCTCGTCAGCTGTAGCCCTCCTCGGCCTCGGCATCCTCCGTCTGCCGCGGCATCTCTCTAGAGGCCGCGGCATCTTCTGTCGGCCGCGGCATCTTCTTTCTTCCGCAGCATCTCTCTAGCGGCCACGGCATCTCGTCAGCCGCAGCATATCCTCGTCATCCGCAGATCCTCTTGGCCGCGGCATCTGCTGTCGGCCGCGGCATCTCTCTATCGGCCACGGCATCTCGTCAGCCGCAACATATCCTCGTCCACCGCAGCATATCCTCGTCCGCCGCAGCATATCCTCGTCAGCCGCAGCTTCTCTCGTTCGCTGCATCTCCTCGTCGTCCAACTAAGAATTTACATTTTATTTCGTGAATGTATAATTTTACATTCAAAAATGAAAAACATCTAAGCTTTAATAATAATATAAATTGAAATGTTTACTTTTTAAATATTACTTCTGTTATTTTTTGATATGGTTGCTAGGTACCCATAGTTAGTCATAAAAGATAGTTACTATCAAGCCAGCTGCGATTCTTATAATGGTCTTATTAAGTTTAATGTGCCATTAACAATTTTTAACATCAAAATGTTCTTTATGTGTACAATATTGCAGCACCTCCGGTGAGCAATGCTTGTGCTTTGAGTGGGGTTCTCAAAAATATAAATAGGATAACAATATAAAGAATAAAATATGTAATAGAATAAGTATAAATAGTATTTAAAGACAAATATAGAAATACGCGATGTGCGGATCTGTCACGACGCGGTGGAATGAAATTAAAGCCGTTTTATTTGTGATGTACGTGTTTAAATAATCTTTTACAGTTTTACACCGCATATTATTAGCACCAAGTGAAATATTATCAAAACAGATTTTCTAATTTTTTTTTCATTCTTGAAATGTCATTACCTACCTTATAATGATAATGATTTCCAATATTTAATATCACTATGACAAATATTATGCAAACTTTCGTTTTTTTCTTTACCTACTTTTCATATATCGTTTGTATTTATCGACGCATACTCAGTTGTAGAAGTGTTTGAGGGGGTGGTGCGATGGGATGACATCATTGACATCTCTCCACTTTTTATAATTTACATTTTCCATCACTCCACTTATTTTGAGTCACTTCGACCACTGTGCATACCTATTATACCCGGAATTTTTTCACTACATTAACCGGTAATTGGTATGTACCATGTACGGCATTGTAAATTTGTATACCTATTAAATAAGGTGTGAAATGGGATGGATGTATACAGTTTAGAATGTATAGGTTTATCTAATATATATATATATATACTATATATTGGTTTGTGAGACGACCTTTTATATTATAATTACGAATTATATGGTTCTACGAGAAATGAATTTGGTGCTTAATGAACCATAATAGACTGTGTACCGAGCAGTTATATAAACAATAAACATAATGGAGATACAGCAATTTATACATATATATCTACACCTATACCTTTATAATGTACAATTCGGAAACGTATAATTCAATCTTTCCGCGTGAATAAGCAAATGTAGAATGTTCATCATTCGCTCACAAAAATATGTTTTTTAACTTTAAAATTAATTTTGCCGTATATGTGTTATGTATATGTAGTAGTAGGACATATCCACATAGGTAATAGGTATACGTGTACAATTATTATTATTTACAATGTATGTGATGTGTTCCCTCTGTAGTTGTCGAGGACTATTGAAATTCAATTGAGTCAGTTGCACTTCATATCTGCAGCGTACTCTGCATCAACCATTCAAAAGTTTTGTAAGAGAATATAACATGGTCATAGGCACCTATATACGTATATAATATATATAATATAAATAATATGCATTACATATACACACTGGGTACAATATTATGTTCATCATTATTAATTTCATGAGGTGTTGCGTGAAATCGTGCCGGTTTGTTTGTGCAGTACAAAGTGATTAATTACGGCTTACAACGAGTAGGTAGTTATTGTAGGTACGTACATAATAAGTACATTGTAATCTTGGCTCTTGTTTTATCTAAAGGAATATATAGGCTGATTTTTACGTTCATTGGCAATAAAGACTTTTCGGTTTTTATCGAGTTTATCTGTTGTGAAGAATGTAGGTACGACGACTATATTTAAGAAACGGTTTCTAAATGATTGGCCCAAAATCTAAAATCGATCTTACTAATGCACAATAAAGTGGTACAAAACATTTTGTCCCATTAAACTCGTCATAGGTATGAGGTATCTATATATTTTTAGAAATCCTAGCAGAACACTTCTCGATTTAATGTACATATATTAAGTCTATTTTCTGGTCTTTGACTTTCCCGCCGTTTACTATAGACGTCTTATTACGATACTATTAAGTTTATCTTTACCGTTTTAGACCCATTATTTTAACTTCCCTTTACCACAATCACGACACATTTTGCGTCGTTTGCCATTTTACACACACACAAATGTATAGTAATATATACCCGACTATATCTTATAAATTATATGGCATACCTAGATATGACTATATATATATAGGTGGGTAATCCTTTCCACTATAAAAATTGGCTCGTTAAATTGTCATCCACATAAGTTTTGTACAATTCACGAACAAACATTATTTTTTTTATTGCAGATTTACTTTATTTTTTTACTATTTACACGTAAACTCGTTTGCGCTATATATAGGTATACTAGTATGATGTATACAAACACTACATTTACTTATACATCCCCTCGCCCTACAGTATTATAAATAGGGTGTACTGTTCCATAAAGAATGTCCTGGTTTCAAGAAATCATAACTTTGTGGGTTTCGGTCGTAGCATGATCTAACTGCAGTTGTTGTTGTCATACGAACCATATAGACGAGTCATTGGTTTCTCCACCAAAGTCAACTATTCTTGCAAAACCGAGAGAAAGAATCGAAAGGGATGTTGTTTAGTTTCGTCTGGCTCGTATTTCTTAGCCAGGATTTGGGACGAGTTTAGTCATCGTTGCGACCACATAACCATCGGCGGGAAGGGGGGAATATTTTTGAATACATGTTAAACATTTATGAAAAAAAAATTGATGACCTACAGTTTTTATAGGTACCTGCTTCAATGTTGTGAGTGTAATACTTGAACATTATTTTGTTGTGAAATTCGGACATTCTTCATGGATCTCACCCTGTATTATTATAATGTGGGTCGTCTTGTGCATAGTTAACCACGTCACGACTGATGCACAAATCAGTATTCCAAATGCGTACTCTTGTATATATTCAGGGTGGTGGTGTTTTGTGTGGTGTCGTGTAACTGTAACAATGATATTATTATATGGGTATAGATAGGGTGATTATTTTAACGGCGGTATGGGCTTATGGCCTATAGTGTTTAGGAAAACATTTATATCTTGAAAAGCATTAACATTTTTGGATTTTTTTTAACATAGAAGATTTGAATTCATTACAAAATCAAAACTTTTTATTTTGAAAAAAATTATATTTCCTTGCTATTTTTTTGCTTAACCATTACTAAAGTGTTTTATTTTTTTTTAATAATCATATTTATTTTTTATTTCATATTCCCAATCAAAATATTTTTTTGAGAATTTTTATTTATATAGGTAGTATAGGTAAACGTATTTGTAAAAATTAAATGTTGAATGATTAGTTGATTCGTGAATCTAGCTATTTAAAAATTCTCGTTGAGAAAAATGTGAAAAACCTGGTTAAGTCTGTTGAATTGTAATTTGTATGTTTCGTTTGTACTTCAATATTGAATGGTATTTAAATTAGTTAATGGCACAGAGGTAACCCAGGCCCAAGAATATGGTCCATTACTCTGGCTTCATATACAATTCAAATACCAACTAATTAAATTGGAAATTAGAATTTTATACATTAAACATTTCAGAAAAATACTACGCTTTGAAATATGAAATTAAAAATAAATGGTATCATTCAAAAAGGTAAGAATCTAAAAATCAATAATGAGAAAAAAAAATATTTTCTCAATACGTTTTTTAATCAAGTAGGTACTTATTTAAATTATCCTACATTAAAGAATTTTTAAAAAGTTACTTTCCAAGAAAATTAGTACCTAAATTTAAAAAATCGTTTTGTTTACGGAGAATCTTGTATTTAACAAGGATGTTTTTTCCCATTTTTTTCCATTAATGAATTTAATATTTATTCAAATTTTAATTTTAATTTTAGGAATCTTCATACTTAAAAACCATATTTTCTAATTCTTGAGATTTTTTTGTTCTACTTAAGGGGTTTTCTGTGGCAATAAAAACTTCTGTTTTTAAAAATCCTGCCCTTTTCTACTGTAAATGCTATGAAATACCTACTTCAAAATTTGAACTAGTATTTTTTCATGTATTAAAATGCTTGCTGAATATAAATAGATCTTGAACATGGATTTAAAAAAATGAAAAAGAGGTAATATTAGATATAGTAGTTATTATACTTGGACCTTGTTTTTATGAATTATAAATATTGATTTATTAATAGTAATTACTAATTACTAATATTTTCAAATTACCATACTGCTCCCATATATTCCAAATCAATTATCATGGACCACTATGATCCTTAATGACTAACCTATGCAAAGTCAAAGAAATCAAAAACTACTCGGTTAAATTTTGTTTTTGATACGCCATAATTTTCAAAAAATGTATCCTCAAAAGAATTTACAGCGGAAAAGATCATTTGAAAAACATAAGTTTGTAAAATAAATATGCTTACGCGTCCATCCCGTCGGGTATACTTAAAATCGTATAAAGCAGTTTTTCTTTTTGAAAAATCACGGAAATCGACCGACAAAATGAGCGTATAATAATATATAGGTATTGACCCTGCACTGCATGTGTGTGACATACGGACATCTGACGGTTTAACTATGTATATTGTGCGTAGTGCGTGATATACCATATAATATAATATATTATACAACACACACACACACACACACGAAACAAAGGGATCGCAATTAAGTTTAGAAACAATCTCGTCGTGGTGTATATATAATATATATATATATATATATACCTAACCGTACCAGATAGTACCTACCTACAATTTATACTTGACGCTCGACGTGGTGATGTTACATAACTCATGATCCACTGGCACACTATATACCTAGACCTTAGTATGTCGTACAGTAATTTATTATTGACGCTCGGCGAGGTCCTAGTTTGCTAGTGCTCATTATTATTATATGAATATATATATTATATATAATATAGGTGTATACTGTAGTGTATATAATATGCATTAGTAATTAACTTGGGTGGGACGAGAAATAATAAATATGTTTCCTATGCTTATGAAGTAGTAGATATCCGTACACGGTGTGCATCGTACCATATAGATAATTGTAGAATTTGCAAATACCTCAACACACTAATAGCAGGTAAGTCGGCATGTTGTATACTTGTATTGTACGAAGTATAAAGGTGTGAGTAATCCTAAATTGTTAGCTGACTGTATACAACACTATATTAGTATCATATTTTATTGTGCCGGTAAAATGTCTGTATTTTTACAACAATGGTACAGCCATATTTTTGAAAAGTTTTATAATTATTAATAGATAAACATATCACGATACATACGTGTAGAAATTAATTTTTTTAACCAATTTACTAATTTTCCATATTTTTATTTAAACAAAAAATTGTCTACATTTTTCCAATTTATAAATATTAAAAATAAATAATACAGAAAAATCGTAATTCAATACAATTAATAATCAGAGAGCACATTATGGAAATGCAATTTCTAATACTATACATTTTTGTGCAAAGAGAAAAATTATAAAAAGCAGTTTAATAACCTACTTAGAAAACAATAAATGACTACCGAAAAATCAATTCAGCTTTAGATTGGGCGTATAGGCAAACAGAGTCTTTATAGTCTTTACTCTTTACAGAGCAACTATAATGCACTTGTTTATGGAATGAAGGCTTTGGCCATTTTCTAGATATTGCTAAAGCTTTTGATACCGTAAACAATATCGAGTTTATGTCGCATAATTTTGGCGTGAAAATTTGAAGTTTAAATCGGATTATTAAGAATATTTTTGAATAAAAGAACTCAGATTGTAATTTGTAATGGTATAAGCTATGTATTAGACGAGGAGAGGGAAAATGTTTATGGTACGCCTCGGGGAAGTGTAATAGACCTGTTTTTTTTGTATATTATATACAAACAGAATATGCAATCTAAAAATTGATGGGAATATAATAACGTACCTACGGGCTACCATGACGACATTTGCATACTTTTTTTTCTGATCCCACTTAGGATTTAGTCCATCAAATGTCAGAAAGTGAACTGAAAAAAGTTGTTGGTCTATAATTAAGCTCAACGAAAGGTACTGACGTACTGTTATTAAATGTGAATACAATTATCTTTATGGCCCTTATTACTATTAATAATGATAATGTGCCTCTTGATGAAATTATTTATCATTATTATAAAAATAAGGAGCAATCTAATGATAACAATAATTGTAAAGCCATTTTAAAAGTACCCTATACACGTTTTCTGGGTTCTAGATTTGATGAAAACTTAAGTTTATACTATAATGTAGATATGTGTTTAAAAAGTAAACAGAAATACTCAACTATATAAATTATGTTACCTAACTTGAGGTATTTTTCCGATTAACATTGTTCGCAATATTATATTTGTCATTATATCAGGCTGTTTTCCAATATTGCATTCTGGATTCTTACTCAAATAAAAGCTATAAAACCTTTGCAATTTCAAAAAAATTTAAGATTGTTAGGATATGTCTTAACAAATATAGTTTGGTAGCATATACATCACAAAACTATAACATGTTGATGATTTTTCCAATCAATTCAGTTAAATATGCAATTATATAGGTGATAAAAAATATGGAAAATTGGTATAGTTGTAGATGTCTGAAAAAAATTATCGGAACAGTTGATATGATGCTAAATTTAATTAAATTAATAATTCTTTTGGCCGCAGATTTGTGGAGTAGGTGGTGCCCATGGTCTCTATTCTAACAGTTTTACAGTCTTACAACTCAATCGTGCCAATTGGTAAACAATTGTGGATTTCCATACATGTTACATACTTACATGCCATACGCATCATTTACACGTAGGTCAGGTGAACACCCGAATATCTATTATTATAATCTGTCGTTTCCGTTTTGCTTCACTTGAAATATTTTCAAATGTGTTTTTGTCGAAATCGGTCTAGTGTTTTTTTGTAACATAATCCTAGACCATAAATAATAGTTCAACTCTTTTATAAATAACAGCTGTTGCCTGTTACTCGATTTTATATAGACCAGCTTTACATAGTCTAAATAACAAAATATAATATAACACAGAAAACTATATCCAATCACCATTCAAGTATACGAGTATACAACCTATTTTATTATCTGTAACGACTGTAACTAATGGAATACTTATATATATATATAAATATTTGATTTTTGCGAGCCTAAACAAAATTCATGGCGTGTGAGCCATCTTCATGCGACCTATATCAGTTGAAAAAAGAATGCATAAACCATCCATCAAGAGTCTCAAGGAATCTATTGATAAACTCTTATTGAAAAATGGTCCAGCAGTTTTTGACTTTATGGATGACGAACAAATAAATACATTAATTTTTATCTATTAGATACACGTATCTACGTTAATTGTCTTTATATCACTAGTATTACAAATTTACTAATTGTCATTAGTTTTATGTTATCTAAAAAATTTGTTTTATCAATTATTTGGTGCTTAATATTGATACATCAATATTAACTGTAAGCATGGCATATTTCTTTAATTTCTGGCCTTCAACACAATCAGTATCTACTCTAAAAAAGATTAAATAAATAGAAAAGAGATATTTGAATGTAATTATTTGTAATTTATTGCATTTATCGTTGTTTTAATAAAATATATGTACACATATTATGGAGCTCAGTAGCATCATCACGAAATTTCACTACCGACAAACTTTTTATATTATATTAGTGAAATTAATCGCATTAAATACACGTACAGGTGTGCCAGTGTTACGGTCGGTCAGCGGAAGCCTTCTCTTCATCACGTCAATAATAAAGGTATGAATATACACTGCAGCCGGTGGCGGAAACACCCCTAATTACACATTGTGTTACTACAGGCTACAGCTATACATAAAAAACAATGTAGGTACCTATTAAATATTTATAAAATACAAAGCGGCAGGGAAAGTCTACAGGGTGATTCATGTAATGTATAAGACACATTATTTCATAAACTATTGATGTTCTAGTAGATATTTTTTTTTACATAATATATCAAGTTATTAAAAAAATCATTTTTAGATAATTTTTACTATCATAATTCTCAAGATTTTAATGAACAAGTGCATTTTTTACCTACTTCAAAGGAGAATTTTTTTTTAGTACATAATAAAATCGGATTTTGGACGAAAAGTTTATGAGTCTTAAGTATTTAAAGTTTAAATGAGCAAAGTAGAGTGGCGCAAGGGCACTCCGCAAAATGTTGGACCACAACTCGTACAAACTTTTAAGTTTTAATACCTACTTATAATTAAAAACTGTCCAAAATTTGGTTCTCTATACATCGAAATAATCTTAATAATATTCTACTTCGCAGTATGAAATTAAAAATGTATGTTGTAATTCAAAAGAGTAAGAAACCTAAAAAATATAGTAAAAAATATGATTTTTACCAAAAAATTAGTATTTTTTAAAAATGTAATCAGTAACTCACGTTAAGTCTATCACGCCGTATACTAAGCTTCTATCTTTACGCACATATTGGTATAAACAAATTGAATCGGAGTAATATACATGTAATATTAAAAATTATTGTAATAATTAAAAAACCTATATTTTAATTTTATTTTCCAACAAAACAAACAGTCACAATACGCAATACAATTAATAATAATAATCAATTTCATGTTATATTTATAGGAGCAGATGAAACAATATATTTATATAGTGAATAGTGATACAATGATTCAAATATATGTTCAATCTTCGATATTCATGTAACACTCTGTATATATATATTGCATTTACTATAGAACATAGGTAGTACAATTGAAAATATCGAATTTTATCAAAACTTCAAAGCGTATACGTATATATAATTTTATAATACTCATAAATTCGGCACATTTTTAAATTTAAATAAGAAAATCTTATGACATTTTTAACTTTTTTTTAATTAGCTTAAATTTTTTTAATAACACTTATTATTTAATTTCTTTAGTTATATTTTTTGAATGATAGCAAACAAACAAAAATCATTTGAGAATAAATCGTCATTGTACGTTTGACATTTTGAACAATACCTACCCAATTTCGACAAATGCAAACATAAATTGCTTTAAAAAAAATGGTGACAGAAATTTTAATATTTTTAATTTCAAACGGAATAAGTTAAGTTGGGAGTTATGAATTATGAGAAACCTTGAATAAATTTCAAGTTTTTTTACTAAGAAAAATTGTATTATCCATATGTTGAATAAAACCTAAAAAAGACTTCATATTACATTCAATACTCCTCTCAGAACTTAAAAATAAAATTATATTGCACAGAATAAGTTCTCTTCTTTTTATGACAGTAATTTTATTTCTTATCCTTAGACTATAATTTAATATAATTTCGCAATAATTGCTACAACTATCTGTAGTGGTACTAAGTAAACATGCTGTACCATTTTCAGTTACTTTTTGAATTAGTAATTACTTATATTTAAAATTTATCTTTTTAAAATTTCATTAAAATTGCCTACATCCAACACTTTAAAAAGTGAATATGTAACATCTTATTACATCAGAAAATGTTTATTCTCAAAGTTTTGATTCGATTTTATATTATTTTTACGATTGTAAAAATATTTATTCGAAGAAAAACACGGGAATGAATAACAGAAAGTAGCACCTTGTTAAATTTATTCATTTTGGTCGTATATAGAATGTTGCGTTCTCTACAGATTTAACGAATAATTATTGTTATGATTGGTTTTCATATATTATGCGTCACTGAGCGGGCGTTTTTGTTATATCGAAAAATGACTGACAGAATACAAATTGATGTACACAACGAACCCCTTCAGTGGAACAAATAATAGAAAACTAAACAAAACAAAAAGTAAAATAATAACATGATATCGTAAAATTAAAATAATCAATTATTCTTCACATTAACCACCGAGTTTATAACATATACATATATAATAGGCGTATTGTTACCCAATATTTATCTACAGTTTACAGTCTACAGTCTACACGCAATAACGAATTCACATGCACCAATGTACCATATTACATAGCTTTGACTATAAAATTATATTTTAAAGTGATCGAATGTATACGGTTATATTTTTCTTTTTTCATTTTTATCATTAATAATTTAACGTCCACATAGGCTTGTATATTTCATATATGATCTTGATGGTACATAATTGAATTAGCGAAACATTTTTTAATTACGATGAAAAAATGCTTGGTATCCTTTATTAATAATTACACAGTGCCCTTAAAATATTTAAAATTAATTCAACAACGTACCTACAACAACGAAAAGTGTCATTTTGAGTAATTTATGATGATCAGATATATGGACGACTCACAAGGATATCATCAAATGATCGCCAAAAAAACGTAGCTAGGTATACGTAAATGTTATTTTTTGTGACTTAACAATTTATTTATTTATTATTCAAAACCGTAATCATAAGGACATCTGAATAAAATTAAAAATGCCATGCCATTCATGCAAACTAGTAGGTATATACCCTCATACCCTCCAGGCTTCCAATGTATAGAATTCACTTTTAACCTAGTTTCCTTAGATGTGAATATTAATATTTAATAGCAATCGATATGATTTTAATAAATGGAATAATGATTAGGTTGGTGTGCTCTAAGTCTCGGTTTTCTGGCTGGTTGGCTTGATTTCGTTTGATTGGTAAATGTGTCTCCAGGGAATTTATAGTTTATAAACTATAACCAATAGTCCAGGATTTATATGAATTCGCATAATTTTAGTTATTAATTTAAAAAGCAGTTATGTGAGACACAAATTTGAATGTCAGCCTAATGGCTTGGTCTGGAAACATTTTCGCATATTTAGAATATTTTTAATTTTACCTATACCTACATATTTTAGCATTTTTAAAAAATATAATGCTTAAGTTTGAAAAAAATAGCGTTAAGCTTACTTAAAAAAAAATAAATTCACGTTTTGAGTATTTTTTAATCTATATTTACTCATACATTTCTCCACTATAATAAGATAAAGTTCGCTGTAAGTACCACAACGATTACGGCGATAACAAAAAACTAGTGTAAAACCTTCTGTAATTATAACAGAGTGATGGTTTAGTTTTTATACGACTGATAGTGCTTCACAATAAATAGTGTTCGTGTGAATTACAAAAGTCGAAGGTAAAATCGTTTATTCGTAATTTATGAAACCTAAAACTTTAAATCAACAAATAAAAAAAAGAGGGCTAGTATCTTGTGGGTACTGTTTGCTGTACAGTAGGACAGGTGTCGAGTGTGGGTCACTGCAATGGACGAGTTAAATTTGAGTTCAATGATAATATATCATTTTATGCTAAAAACTGTTATGTAAGGAGGTGGTGTGTAAGCTTAGGACATTATATTATATTATTATTAGTAACAATGTCTATATTATATACCTTCCTAGTAATAGTAACATTGAATTTATTTTTGCATTTGAATTTAACATTGTATTTTAGTACTTGTATACATATTATCTTAAAACTATCAGTGATATTTTGGTTACAGTATAAACTAGGTACTTACGGAGAAGCTTGTACTACATTTCCAAACTTTATGTATCATACATAAATCGAAGATAAGCTAAAATCAATTTGAAAAAATTTTGTATTTATAGTATTAAATTATATCTATTAAATTCGAATATTTGTTGAAGATTTAAAATCTCTACTGTTATTCGGTTTTGAATTACAACATATTATAAAGAAAATCGATGTTATAAAATACTGGTTCTAAATGTTGTTTCTAGAAACCACTCTCAAAGTTGAACATTTAATCATTGTTACTGCCCCCACAGATGATGTTATAAAAAAGTTAAAAATAAATCTAAAAATAAAATGATAATGCTCAGAACAAATTCTTTTCTTTTTATTTAATCCATTATTATAGTAGGTATATATTATTATATATGATTAATACTTTACCGTTTACTGAAAAAATTTTATGCTGGAAATATAATTATAAATTTCTATTTTCTTTAAAATGGTCTCACTTTATGCAGCAGCCATTGAATAACTGTAAGTTAGCTGAGCAGCCGGTCCATGCAAAGTTATGGTCACTGGAAAAGTTTGATTTTTTTAAATATTTTGAAAAAAACTTTATAGTCCATAAAACAAGTACAATAAGTATGTGCGTGGTAGGGTATAAAAACACTATCGGGGTTGTGAGATTATGAAGCCACCAATTAATAACACTTGGCTTGGGATTGATACGTTGGAGGATTAAGTTATAGAAGATCGCCACACCATTTTATTTACAGTGAGCATAAACGAGCATTGAGAATTAATCGCCTGGTCTTAATATGATTTTGCCAAGTTAATCTTTCATCGAGGTTGACACCTAAATATTTAACACTGTCTAGATGATAGGGATAGAGGGTAGGTAGATAATTCACGGTAATATTAGGACTAAGCCAATGTCTTAAGGCGTAGGTCTTATGGACGGATTCGTACTGCAGATGTAAACGGAAAATACGTACAAAGATTTGATGACGAATTTCCGGAAAGTGTTCGTGACGTCTTATAACTATTGAATTAGCAGCGATGCGTAGACCGTACTCGTGTCAACAGCGGCTGGCGTCGGTGATGCGTCAATTTATGCAGTCATCGTAACCGATCGGCGACCCTTTAATTTCGTGCAAAAATTATCACTTTTTATTAGAAATTATGATTTGTGATCACTTTCAATCGACGCCAATTCACCATGAGACTGACAAGATCCAGTTATGAATATAACAAAATATGAACTTGATAACTGTTATGCAACGGATTTTGATAAAAATTATTTTTTTAATGAGATATTTATTGTTTTTCAATTGTGACAATCAATACAATTGTAAACATATAATTATAGAGCAGGTACCTATAATAATATTTTAAAATTACTTTCAAGTAGTTGAGAAATGTTAACGCTGAAATAATACACCAGTGACAGACATGTACCTAAATTGCCTATACAACACGCCGTGTGATCATGTCATAATGTATTGATAACTGTACGCTTTCTGTAATGACCATTTTATCGAAAGATCATCTTACAAAAACCGAAATCTCGAATCAATTTTTCTGTATTCTTAAACTGTTTAGGATATTATTAGAGTAAGGTAATATATTTGTATGCGTTCACAGATAGTAGTACTAAATAAGTGCCCATGTGAATTAGGTAAAAGGCAACGAAAACATATCGAAACGCTAGAAAATGTCTAGATTTTTCACGAAATAAAGCATACAACGTCACACAATAATTGTATTAAATTTAGATATTTTTAACATTTCCTTAAACATTTGACAAAACTGATATGAAATTGTCGATCGATAAAATATAATTACTGTAGCAGACAGTTAATATAAACATTACTTCTTGAAACGGTTTTTTGGAAAATGGTCTTTAGGGAAAAGAGCTCGGGATTTTGGTTTTCGTGAAAATATCTTTCGAGAAAAAGGTCATTCGGGAATTCGGATTTGGAAAAACGTCCAGGTACATACATAATATCTCATCGCTTAAATATTTAAATTAAATATCTTTTTGACAAATTACTGGTATTGAATTATCCAATACCAAGTTAAATCCTTTTTCAAACATTATAATTCATATTTTTCTCAAATAAATAGACGTCACTCCTAATATAGATGCTATACCAATTTTTATTAGTATAATTGTGTAATATTAAGAACTTGATTAATTAAAAAAAAAAATGTGTTCCTGAAAAAAATCAATAACCTAATATATTTATTTAAATTTTTAAAACATATATTTATAAAATATTTCGTTTGCTAAGTCTTAATAACAAATACATTTATATTGAAGGCTTATGTAAATAAATACTTTTATTTATTGGTGACGAATATGCACATTTTTAATAAACACATTATTGTTTGATTGTAAAATGATAACGAAAAGCATCATATTTATTCAATTTAGTTGTTTGATTAGAAAAAGAAGAACATGTCGCTTTTAAATATTATAGTTTTATACTATAATGTTCATAAACATCACTTTACAGTCAGTTGTTGAACTCATACACTTTCCACGTTTCCGTAGTTCTAGATTCCTAAATTGATTGTTGTAACATATTTTCATGTATATTTAATATTTTTTTTATATTCCTAAATACTGGTTTAAATTAAATATTTTGAAAATTATTTTAGATTCTGAGTAGAGCGATGAATGTATTGATTTTACAATCAAGTATTTTATTTTTTGTTTTTTTGTCTGTGTAAACGTTTTATAGTAGAAAAAACATTTGATCTTCAACTTCAAGAATGGTTTCTAGTAGAAAATTGGATTTAGAAACTACCTACTTGTATGGTGTCTCAAGTTATAGTAATTCCCAATACTTTTCAATATAATCTGGAAAAAGTAAATTTTTTCACAAAAACTGCAGTTTTTGATCAAATCGTTTTTGTTATAATTCAAAAAATATTATTCGTAGGGACTTGAAACTGACATTACTGTGTACATTAATAGTTATAGTAATAATAATAACAATAATAATATTATTATTGGTATTATTATTTACTATACCTACGTCTATATACTTACAAAATTATTTTTTCAAATATTAAAATTATTTTACAATGGTATTATGGCCAGTATTGATACCTATTAAAATTTTACGAAAAAAAAAATTAAGATAATTTAGATTAATTTGAATAAAAATTCAGATGATTTTTAAAAGTAACGATTCAATTTATTTTATGGTGATTTAAAATGTTTAATGTATATCGTTCTTTTTATAATGTTATTGATTTTAATTTGGTTGATAATTAATTCAACCTACTCACCTATGGTAGGTTTAAGGTTACTTACCATACTACTGCAATGGAAAAACAAGTAACTAGTAGTAATATAAATAATTCAAAAATATAAGAAATATAGGCTGACAAATAGAATTTGCTCATAATAGTTTTTACATAAAATTTTATATATAGATTAATTTAAAATGTTAATACATTATAGTCACCCATGATGGGGCGTACTAGACACCAACTATATAGCAGACCGAGTTTTTTGGCCTCACGTTCTCATTAACTGTGAAAAGTTTTCAATCTTTTTTAAGTATGTGAATTGTATAATTAGTCAGAAAATGCATTATTTTGTTCAGTAAGTACACGTGAAATTAAAATTTTCATAATGGGAAAGTTTTCTGCAGTGAACATACGGGTATTAAAGGTGGTGATGGGCTTGAGCAGTGGTGACACGAGAGGTTATTGTATGAAAATTGTTTCATAGCTCAAATGTGATGAGTGATGGTGGGCAAGTATTTACAAGTAGTAGGTTCTTACAGAGAAAGAATTGGGTAATTTAAATGTTTATTGTATTTGTATACAACAACAATATACTATATACATATGGTGTATATAATAATTAATATTAATTTACTAATACAGATGAAGTCACATTATAAATACAAATAAATAATAATACAGCAAATCGATACCGATTAAGTATAATCGGTTGGTTGTTATCAACACTCACTATTAGATTTACAAGGACTATATAAGGTATAGAATAAAGACACAAATTCTGAGTCAAAAAATTTAATCCATGTAATAAAATAATAAAATAGGAACAATTTATGTTATTTACGGTTTTCGGGAAAAAAATTGTGGTCCTATACAATTTATATTTTTAAAGCTTGTAAAATTAGGAAATCATGCACATAAGAATCATGTACACTTTAGAAACATTTAATAATTAGGTGCCGTGTGAGTAATTAAATATTAAATTAGAAATTAATTAGATTCTGAACAGAGTGATGAGTTTATTGTTTTTATATAATGGTGTGTTCTTATTTTTTATTCTTTCTGTCTGTAAACTCATAAGTACCTAGTTGAAAAAATGCTTCAATTTTCAACTTAAAATTTAAAACTTAAAATGTCAATAGAATAATTTTTATCTGTACATTTATAGACTATAAATAATATAAGGAGGTTCAATCAACACCAGTGGAGTGACTTTTTATAGATTTTCCCTATTATTTAAAAAAGTATTTTGAATTTTCTGAGAGTGAATTAATGTGCATAAAAATGTCATAAAATATAAACTGCTTAAAAACATGAATATTTAATAAATTAACATGGAACTAGAATGGGACTTCGTCGCTATCACTGCATGTGTGTGGTTTTATAGAAAATAAATGAAAAAACCATCAATATCCTGTTTATGCTTATCCGAGCAGGCTTTTTAATTTTATATTATATTTATTATTTATTTATGTAATTATAAATTGTATTTTTAAAGCAGAGCTTGATTGAAAAAATGTGTTTTGATTATTGGGAGATCAAGTTTTCATAGAAATGAAAAAAAAAAGATTTATACAAATAACAATAATCCCCTACCAAGCAAGTTATTTAACCAACTATAAATTTGATTTTTGTCACTATCCGTAAATGTCAAAATATTTGTATCCTAATTTTCCATTTAATCCCATGTTTATTTATTACATTTGTAAATAAAAATATATTACCTACTGTATGAAGTTTAAACCTTGGTAATATTTTCAAAAATGTAATTCTCGCTGCATTACCAAACGTTAGAGTTTTTTTCAATACAGGGTAGTCCAGTAACAGAATCATCAACGAGAGTTACTCAAACTTCGACAAGTTAATCTCATTATAATTACGTCGGTATATAGGTACAAGATCTCGATTTTGAAATTTCTGAGTTTATATTTTATGTATCCATGATATTTTTATATCGCATTAATGCTGCTTAGCAGTTTAAGTGACTTTAATCCAACACGACTATAATTTGTAAAAATTGTAAGGCTATTATTGTTATGCAAATATAATATTTGAAAAACTAAACGAGCAAACTATACGAAAATTATGTAAATTATCATCTGGGTTAACAAAATTGAAAATATAAATTATTCTATAATATATACTTACTAACACTGTAGTCGTGTACTCGCTTCTCATAAGATATAAACTTTAACCATTTATATTTTACATTAAATGTAAAAAAAATATATTAATAATATTTTGTAAACAAAACAGGCAAACTTATAAGAAGGTATTTCAAGAATTGCAGAAAATTAGTAATTATTATCCATATCGTAATTTAAAATTTAAATACATTTTAATTAATATTATCACTGTTGTCATACAACAAATTATTACTTTTAATTCTTAATATAATATCATACTTATATGATTGGTACCGAACGTATACTATAATTTGTAAATTTAAATTATATTTGGATAATATGTTTTTGCTTTTATTAGTGAACTACATATTTACATATTTTTGAAATAGATATAATGTTTTAATATAGTAATTTATTTATTTATAAATGTTTTACATTTTTATAAAATATCACCGATTCATGCATAATAATATTCAACATTAATGGCTTAACTTTATATTTTATTTCTCGAAATAAATGCATAACATAACTTTGGTAAATAGCAAATTTCGGTACATTAACCAAATATAATATACATAAATATGTATCTAAATAAAGGACTAAAATCAACTTATTTTACTTGTCACGAGATAAAAAATGATATGTCAAATGAAAGGTTCAAAGCAGAATAATATTATGCAAATCATTTCGAAACGTCGTTGGTAATGGTTTTATTCAGTGACTTACACAGAATTTATTTAAGAATAATATAAAATATTATAATGATAAATATAATATTTTATATATATATTTTTGATATACTACTTATACATTATTATGTAGAATACGTTTATTTGTAAGAAGGCATTTTGATATACAATTTTAATTTTTGAAAATAATAAAGTTAAATTATATAATATGCACAATGTACATTAAGCATTATATTATATGTATAATACATTTTATCATTTAATATTTTAATAAGTAATCGATTACATTCAAACATATTGTTATCATTAATTTGTGTACTTTTAAAAATTATCTTATTTGATATCAATAGAATGGAAAATATGATAATGAACTATTTTTTACATAATTATTATTCTGAAAATTTAAGATAGTATATAATATACGATACTGATAGTACAAAATATAGTCCAATAGTGCATTTAAAATTGTATATTCGAATAATGAAAATACATAAAATAAATAGTTAAATCGTTTGGTTTTTTGTTAATTATTTAGCATATTATGATTTTCCTAAGAACAGTCATGTTTTGTATTTAGTAGTTTTCTACTCGATCTCGATCTAATATAAACATTTATATGTTATTTTACATTTTATTTTTATCTTTGTGTATAAAAATAATAAATCAAGGTATTTTCATCTACTTTTCTTCTAATTTAAATTGAAAAACTACATTTTTTTATGCTTAAAAAAAGTCATGGCAATTGGAAAGTTTATCTTTCGTAATCATCTGCAACGAAGTCAATTTATAACAGGGTTTAAAGCGTTTTAAATTTAATGATTATCAATAAAAATGTTATTTAACTTTTTCATTTTTTGTTAAATATTTTTACATTTTTGATCGAGAATTAACGTTTTAAAATGAAATGATGAGGGTTGTAATACAAAAACACTCCTGGCAAATATAATCTGTCCATCTCTTCATTACTTCAGCCAACTTTTAAAGTATAACACATTATATAATTTGATTTGTTATTTTAATATTTTACTTACCATTTTTATTTTTATTATTTTTATTATTAATACACCGAATCTCTATTGCTCTGATGGACCTGTAGAGAATATAATTTAAATTATAGAATAAAAATGCAAACGTCTAAAAAATATTACATTCAATAGAGTAGGTATAATATGGACATAATATGATTGTATATTATGCAAAATAATATGCTCATAAATGAATTCAAATGCGTATACTAGGAAGGTAAGGGAGTCATGAGCTTCTTTTTTTAAATAAATTTAAAATGAAATGTTTATTAGAAATAAATGAACGATATTGTTATTTAAATTCATAAAAAAATTAGTTATTTCATTAAAACACATACTTATACATTTCTTACATTATTATACAAGTAGAAATATACAAATTGTATATTGTGTGAAAATATTTTAATGTTATAAGACATCGATTCTGTGCATAAAACTTGGTTCATACCTCCATTAATAAGGACTTAAAACGTTTTTTTGGGGGGTTTATATGGTGCTTTTTATAAGATGATTAATTATAAGAAAAGATTTAGTTTAGGGTAAATTACCTTAATAAAAATTAGAAATGTAACGCAAAGCTGAATTTTAATGTATTATTTTTACTGTTTTTATTACATATTATTATTTTTATAATTGTATATTATGGTAGATCGAAGGTGGTGTCTTCACTATCTCATAGTTCAGACAAACGAAATTTCCGGCAGTCCAGCGTTTCAAATTTAACCTACGGGGTGATTCACCAACATGCTCACCTCCATTTTATCCTTTGATAGGTAGTTATTACTTTCAAATTTGAATTTTTGAATATTATATGTATCCTTAAGGAGTGTTCCAAGAAGATTCAAAGGAGAATCAGCATTTTCTCATAACATTTTTTTAACTGACGATCAATGACTTATCTGAACATTCTCATTACTCCCAAAAATCCAGGCTAGAAACAATTTTTTTTTTAATTTTGTAATATTATTATCATCTAGTGCATTTAATAGTGTTTTTTATAATCCCCACTCTAATCTCTAGCTCTGCCAGTCTGCCATCAGTCAATTTCTGTACAGGTCATATCTGCGGTCATCTACTAGTAGATAATCATGTGCGTGGCTTACAACGCAAATGTTTTGTTCTTATAGGTTAGGATCAGTGGTGGAGAGGGCATAAAGAAATGATGTATACATTACTGAATAAGTTATATATTTAGTTATCGATTTGGTTTGATATGTATATTAACTTGTTTTTATTTACAACAATTACGTATTTTACAGTTAATTTTATAGATGTCAAGGTATTCGTAATTTTTAACTAGAAGATCATAATTTGTCAAAGTTAATTAAGAAATTACGTGAACAAATTAGTGATTTAAATTAATATTTCTCGTAAAACACCCCAGAGAAACAGTTTTGTGTTTGTTATACTATTGTTCATTATTTATGTTAATGACTTGGTTAACATGCATACAATACGCAGGTAGGTAGGTACTAATAATTCAATAGTTTTGTACACACCACAATTATTATATAATTAGAGAATAATACATTTTAAATTATAATCAATATTCTAATTTATAATATTTTTATTTTTGAAAATATGGCTGCTTGAAAATCAACTCATTATCTATGCAATTGGTGTATGGTTTACACATTATAGATGCTACAGTTTTAACAAGATTCAGTCATTATATTTTCGTAATCGAGTTCAAATAATTAGGTCTCTCACTTCCACAAGGTGTCAACTTTCGAAATTCAAATGGGAACCTATACTTCTTTTGCAAAAATAATGTGATTAAATTTTAGTGAATGAGCAACATCGATTAATGCAAAACTCTACGCTTGAGATCTATTTGAAAAAAGTATAGGTCCCCATTTGAAATTCTAAAGTTTATCCCTCGACCCCCCCCCCCCCACAAAATATTGTTAGCAATTATAAAATTATATAATCATAATATGTGTTTCTAAATCAAAAAACTTTTGTATTATATAGGTATTTTTCACTATTTTGAATATTCATATGATAAAATGGCTGTAACGTGAATTTTGAATCACCTCGTATGAGTATCACTATATTTTAATCTTAAAAAAATGTTCAATTTCCATGTGCTGAGGTTGCATATAGTCTTTCTATTATTGTATTATTACCTATGATACATCTCGGCTGGAACGACACTATAACGAGTGTGAAGCCGTTACGCGATCGGCGAGAATTTCGTGACCGAGGTGCAACGTATCGTTTGAATTTCATCGTCCCTCTTTTTTATCGTACAGCGATGGCAGCGATGGTATTCTACCAACAGTCGCTCGGGGCAATATCGTTTGACATTTTTGGAAATACATATAGAAAGTGTGTGAGTTACACCTCGCCGGCGGCGGTGAGCCCCATCCACGTCTGCCATGTTCTTTCACGCATAATACGCGACGCGTGTGCCCGCGAGGCAGATATGCGTCTCATGTGCCGCAATGTCCACAGCATAGGCGCTTATAACCCGACGGGAAAATCGAATCAACGGAGGTTAATTGAATTTGTACTGAAAATATAATATTGTTGTTTGTGCCGGTTGATCGAGGAGAGAATAAAAAACAATATATAGGCATATATTGCCGTGTCGCAACTTGCAATACCAGAGCTACATCGGAAACTTGAGGTTGGACACCGAATTTTCCTATACCATTGCGATTGTGTTTTGCTGTTTATTAAGAAAGAAATGTTAGAAATAAAGTTAATATCTGTTCAAAATGTTTGTTGTTGTCGAAGAATCTTATAGAAACTGCGTTTGAAATATTTTATTTATTTTTCAGATACCTACACAATATAATATTATTTGAAATTTAGCGCAATTATTAAACATTGAAATATTTTCAAAACGAATGGCTAAATACGAACACTAAATTAAACGAAATAAATAAAAGAACAACGGAAAAATGGAATAACCCAATGTCTCTCAAAAGAAGAGACGAAGTTGTATTAAATCGTCTCAGAATAGGTCATATACACCGCACACATGGCCACCTAATGAATAAAGAGCCACCAAAAATATGCATTACATGCGGATACGTAACTTCAATCAAACATAATATCTTTGCCGAATGTAGAAACACGAAGGAGGCTCGACAAAAACACAATATACCGGAACACTTTCAAGGCGCACTGGGCCCCGACGAAGAATCCATCAAAAATATAACTTAATTTATGAAAGACATTGAATTGTACAATTCAATTTAAATTATTTAAGAACATATTATTATCATGTAAAAAACGAGTCAATGGTCACGCTATCGAGGCTTTTTTTTAATAATAATAAAAAAAAAAATATTTTCATGGTTTACATTTTATATTTATTTTTTTTATGTTATGATAAATATTGAGCCCTTGTCTTATACATTTCAGGCCCATCATACTCATTACTCATTAGCTAACCACCTGTACTTAATAGCAGTTATAGCACCGTTTATTACGGTGTACATAATATTTCAATGCGCAGTATAACAATAACACAGATAAGACAATATTTAGTGGTTATATATTTTATCCATGACTCTAAATATTTTACGTATCACGAGTGTCAACTCTTTCTAATAAATATCTACCGAGAATATGTTTTTCGTTTGGAGAACCGCGATTTATAGGTCAGCGTTAGTGAGATGTAAGTGTAAGTGTGAAACTATGATAAAATTATATTGGTAATATACAATTAAAATTTATAATTATTAATTACTATTATGAATAAGAGTTTAGGAATAAATGTCTATATAATTTTAAAATAAATTATCAAGAATTAAGCTAACATTGAAATGTAATATAAGTTCACATCGTTGACAGGTAGATTGCAATCTGAATGTTAGTCGCCCAGGGCTCACTATACTTACAAAAGACACGATTGTTCTTAATATTTAACTGTAAGTGTAGCTCGGTATTTGAATTTTGATCAAATAATACTGTAGTAGTGTTTTGTTAATGTGTTATACCTTTATACATAAATCATTTACAAACGTACATTGAGAAATTAATGAAAAACGTTTGTGTTAATAAATTACTGGAGATCACTTTTGAAATCTTACACAGCCGGCCGATTTTGTATGCAATAAAATATATTATATTTAAGTACTACAATCTTAAAACGGAATAGTGGTACACTGGTATAGAGTCGGAAGTGTATTTAGAATTTTATATTGAGGGAGGGCAGATGAAAGTGTATTTGTCCAGAGGTCAGAGACTTGAGTGGGATTCTGCTCCCCTCGTGACAAAAAATTTGACCCTAAAATTGTGATAAATGTATAAGCATTATAAACGCAAAATACATTGCGAAAATTGAATACAACAGGTTGTCATACGTTACCTGACGATACGAGAGATAATATTTTTTTACTACTTTAATGTATGTTACTTATTACCATACTACCATTGTGGCATTGTACATTAATGTACCGATTTTAGTGCAGTTTTAATATATTTTATACTCAATTACTCAAAGCTTTTCAAGACATAACATATGGTTTTTATATATAGTACTATTTAGTTTATGTAGTATATAATTATTATTATAATGCTATATTATTTATACAATATACATATAATCATAGTCATTATAAACTTACACAAAATTTAACTTTATATTTATTTGACTTAGCTCATCAATGACTTCATCTGACATAAGTAATTTTAATATTCTAGTTAGATGACAATAAGCTCAACCCATTTAATCGGGTAATACGGGATTGGTTCCCTATATATATTACTTGTCAGTTGTCATTAAACAATTGTTTGAATTGGTTCCCATATGTACAAAACGGTAATCTTATAATCTTTATGGTATTTTATTAGGTCTTATGATATCTGGAAAAGTTTATAAATAAAGTATATAATGTAATGCATTGTTAAAAAGGAAAAGTTTATTGGTGAAAAAAGTTATTAAAAAATTGAATGACTGCTAAATTTCGAACTTAACATTCTTCAAAAATGTATGTTGTAAATTCATATTCCAAATTAAGTAATCCACCGACTTGTGATGATACCATATTATTGATATTATTATTTTATTATTATTAGCATTGACAATTAATACGTACACCGATGCGTATGATATTATACTGTATTTATACTGACTAGGAAGTTGCTAGTTTTCTAGTAGCAATACACTTTTAATCATACCTTATAGCCCATGGGTTACCTATACCTATACCTATATTCTAAGTCTATTCTAGAGAGCCCTAAGATTGTGTAAATCAGGATGGATATCGTTGTTGGTTGAATATATCATATACACTTGAAAAGTTAATTCAAAATAGTTGCATTATTATTATGAAAGTTCGTTGTGATCAGTTCGTATGCTACCTGTAGAAAATCAGGAACCAATTCAAAAATCGGGAACTATTGAAATTGAACTGACTCGTAGCGTCAATTTAATATTTCAATATATTCATAAGTGTATGAGATCTTTCAGTTAATTAAGATTAAGACTCAGGATATTTCTATTTCAATTAAAGTACCTTTAATTTCATACAATATATTGTGTGTCGTATAAAATTAGAATTCCCCATGTTTGTTATAACAACCAAATTGGATATTTGAGAATTAAGAGTAAAATAACTCTTAATTATTGTTGTTATTTGATATTATAATATTTATAATTCGTCGTCAAAACACATAAAAAGCCCAGCTGGCAACTACTATATACACACGCGTTTATTTTCTGCATTATAGAAATACTCATCTATGAACAAATATTTTCTAGGAGTGCAAAAAATCATAAAAAAAGGTCAAGTTGGATCCACTCCCCCTCACCATAACCCCATCAACAGTAAATACGCCACTGTATGTACTAGTGCAAAGGTACTACCTATAACATCGAAACGGTTTTTTTTTATCATATATATTTATTTGTTACATTCGATTCGAACCGATAGCATATCTATATGTAATATTATGTTCATACAACCATATACCATACCGCGTATATGATATGCTAGCAAAAGTACACACAGACACACGCAAATAAATAAATACATATATAAATGCGTACCTATATATATATATATATATAAATACATGTTATGTATATATATTTACTGGTAGACCGGAACGCCATACAAACACAACCCAGGGGCGCTATTTCCACAAAAACCCATGTCCCCAGTGAGTAGTCCCCACGCCAAGCCGAAACCAATATTATATATATTATTATTATACGCTTGCGTGGGTGTGTGTGTGTGTGTGTGTGTGTGTGTGTGTGTGTGTGTGTGCGATCGAAAACGAGAAAGATAGAGAAAGACAGAGAGCGAAAGAGACAGACACGTCATGCGGAGGTAATTTTAGAGAAACGTTAGATTTTATATATACACACCGTACAGTTATATAGATTAGACCTTTGAAACCAAAATCGGCACACGGGTCTTGTACTCGACGAAACCATGCTTAAACCGACACGCCGCAAGGGCAGATTAAATATATATATATACACATTTACGAGCATATACATAGTAGTAATATAATTATTATTCCACCTTCTACGACGAGTGTATCGTGTGCTTTTGAACGATCCAGCGAGCAATTCTCAATAACTCGAATCGTTATCGCATGTACCATATAAGTGTACATACATACATACATATATATATATATATATATACATAGAATACTTATAAATTATGATAGTAATAATTTATATTATTTTGTTGCGTTGAGTGAAACGGCCTATTAGAATATTATATTATACACACACACAACAAAATATATACGTACATAATATTATGTGCACAATCACAAGCACATAATATAATATTATACGCACGATACGTACACATATATAATGTCAATGATATGATGAACGACGATGGGGAATATCACAGTTGTTATTATATTATTATACAGGTATACTATACACCGCAATATATCTCTTTAGATAATCAAAATACGAGTATGTTCTTGTATTTTTTCACGATGACGTCAATTGAATATTATTGACGCATGATAGTAATAATATACAGGATGATTCAGGGTTCCGTCGAGGATGATCTTGTGTTGGCGAGTGAAATCGAAAACCTATTTTTGACGTTTTGGTGGGCACTCGTTATAGCTATCTAATTTCATTTTAAACATATTGCAATAGGTAGGTACCTGCGATATGCGAACCATGAGAATATTGTACACCCACACGTCTTCAGAAAATCTCAAAAATCGTGAGACATATTAAAATAGGTATTTTGGAGGACAGGACGTCTTAGGGGAATATATTTTTCATTAAAACAACAATTTAAGGACATTTAAATATAGTTATAATGGTAGTCGGTACCGTATAAGTATTCTTAGAAATTCCACATTTTTAAAACGCTAAATATATTTTGATTTCATTTTGTTGTTAATTTTCAAAGTTCGTACTTAAAACCCGAGAACACTCTGTATGTATTTATTATAATATATTTATAGTTTGAGTATGTCGCTAAATATTCTAATGTTGTTTTAATAATAAAATAATTTATACTATTTATATTCATATTTATGCGTTTATATAATATTATGAATTCAAATGTCACCTTTCATAATTATAAAATTTCGATTATTCGAGTTTTGTAATGAACATAATACAATATACCTAATAATGTGATTAAGTGATGTGTTTAAAATTTAAATTAAACTTAAAAAACAAATATGTTGGGAACACAAATCGCAACGAAGTACCTAAGTATGTATGAAATAAAATTTTGGAAAAAGTTTTGAATGAAATTATTGGTTTCTATATAGGTACTCTAATAATATAGGTACTAATATTTTAATTATTGATTAATTATTATGATGTGTTCAGCGATGTAATATATAAAAGGCACGTTTGTACAATTGCTATTGATATAATAGTAGGTAACTATATAGTTTATTAATTAATATTGTACTTGGAGCCATTTTAGAATGTCATTAAATAATTAAGCTCACTCGCTGTCAACTGTTCAATTATAATTTATAAAAGACGATTTTCAAAGACACCGAAGTTTGAACCGTAATAATTAGCATAATAAGTCCTTGTTTAATATAATTCGGTTTAGAGTGCACAGTTAAAAAATGTTAGCCACTGATCTAAACTTAATCTAATTGTGTTTCATACAACAGTTAACAATAATAATAATAAATTTAATAGAGTAAATATTTTTTTAAAGTTTGTCGATTGTTAATTATACTTATTGACGTATTCATATTATAGTCCATATTTTTTCATAGAAATTTATTCAGTACCAACTGCACAAGAAACTTTTTCTCAAAATTTTTAGATATTTTATATAAACATCCGAAATATATTATCATCTGCGATCAACCCAAACATTTTAAATTTATAGTGAATATATTAATAATTCTCATTGTACATTTGTGTGCGTGCAGAATATATCTGAGCATAAAATATCATGTCAATGTTAACAATTAAATATTCAAATGTGTGTGCTTACAAATGTTTTCCGTTTTTAATTGGTATCCATAACAAAGGCACTATAATTTAATATGCAAAAATCATTAACTGATTTTGCAGTGGCGACGTTGTTTTTCCAGTGAAACTAGACAATTTCAGTTGCACCACCGGGGACCGACATATTTTATTCGCTCAGTACCGTGGACATTTTAAAGTAAATTTCTTATTATTTTCGAAAGCATTTATGTGATTAAAAATGAATTGTTAACGCAATAAATAATAAATAATAACACATAATAAATTATTGGTAATGTTAAATTAGTTATAACTTATAGGTTTCCCTTTTAGACATTTCAATTTTAGTAAAATGTGAGCATCAACAATTTTAACAATTTACCAAAATATTTTTTGATTGCGATTTAAAAGTTGTAATAATCATAAATCAATGTACAATTTAAATTAAAAAAATTAATTATCAAAATTAATAAACTTTATATTAGTAGTTATTGTTAATTACAATAATACGATTTAATATAATACTGCAGTGTTATCTTTTTAACTGTATTGGTATCTAGTGCAATTATAAAAACCACCTATTTGTTTTTCGATCAAGCCAATATTGTAATATAATTAGAAAGATTGAAAAATATATTGGTACATGTATTTACATTTCATGAAATTATTGCAGTTATTTCAATTATTATTGTGAAGGTATAATGTAATACGCATTGAATAAAAGATTTTACCATTTTAGAGTTTGTCTTTGAAGTTTTAACCACTGACATTGAGTCCCTAATAGTTCAAAATTACTAAGTTTGTGAATGTTGTAGGTAGCGGTGTAACAGACCTTCATGGTAATTTCAACCCCAATATATTCTTACCTCTTTCCCCTTCTCCAAACTAACATTATCCAGGGGAAAGATTTGACCGCGATACCGGTGCTAAAATTGTTTACTCAAAGTTTGTGTTCTATTTGTATTGTGGCTGAGTAGCCATCTGTTACTGGTGATTGACGTCGCCTCTATAGTTGCTTGTTTTTGGATGGGTGACCACCCAAGAATTTAAGTGATATTGCACACGATTTATCTTATATAATTGAGTTACCTGCAAAACAATAATTGTCCGATTTGTATTATAATATAATTTTATATTTAATTGCATCGTTTTTAGTTTTTTTTAATGTATTTTCCCACCGGTGTTTTTAGACATAGTACTGATATAGTAATAACAGATCGTTTAATTTATTTAATTATTTACTCAATAATTAATAATAAAATGTTAATGGAGTTTATATATAAGTGCATAATTTTAAAAGCTTCCTAACAATATTTATAATGATTCATGATTAAAGATATTTCATATACCTATCTTACAAAAATACATTAATAATTCCTATTCACATTGTATATTACATGTGGAATGTGGATTAAACTTCTAATGTAGAAACTGGTGCTGTCGCAGTACTATCCTTTAATCATATGACGAATATCTTATTTGGAGGTTTTTAAACAAGAATTTTGTACCTTTCTACTTGAGATTTCTATTGTATTATAAGTATAACCTTCTTATGGTCCTTCTGAAACTAACAGCTAGGAAATATTGATATCGACTAACTGAGCTTATTTACATCGATATAGAGGTATTATTATTTGCAATAATAAAATTACTCTATCTGCAGTGTTACTAAATTAATATTTATTAATTATTATTATTCAAATTCTAATCTAAACTGTAATCATAGTATTATTGTACATAAATACAAAATACTTAAATGCTCAATACTTTTACTGTAGGTACGCAACTACTTTTTTTATATATAGTTACCGCCTATCATCAAATTTTAGCTTTGAGACAACTTTTTCGTATCTCCACTATGGTTTTGTGAAACATGTAACAAATATTAATAGGTGGGTATGTAATATTTTGGACACTTGCAGAATGCGCCCGGTGTGCTTCAACTGACTTTTCTGTGCTTTATTGTCATGCTCGTAAATGGCCAATGGCATAATGTGTCGTGTATTTGTGCTCGATGTACAGTGATTTAACATTTTCATTGTATGCCACACCGCCTTTTAAATGTTTAACAATTAAAATTTTTTTAAAAAAATAACAGTTTATAAGAATGTGAGTAATGTTAAATCATTACTGTATGGTTGTATGGCTGATGAGAGGGTTAGTCGGGGACCATTAGCCGTAATGACCCCTTACTCGTAATATATAACTTATAATTTATTACGCTGCACAGTAATTATTTTTTACGATTTAAAAAAAAAAAACTCTTTTTACCTATTTGTTGTTTTATTTCTGACGCCTTGTTACTGCACATATTAAAATTAGAACGAAAACGATCAATGGTATGATTAATTATATGAATGTCCGTGGTTTGATAATTCTTACTATATTATATTTTATTGTACAGTATAAATTTCAAATCGACCAAGATGTTCCAATACAATTGAGTCTATTGGCTTAATGACTTTTGTTACAGCTGAAAATTGTATGATGAATTAAATATAAATGACGAGAGAAAAATGTACTAGTAAATAGTACAAAGTCTATAAGACGTACCTGCAGGATATTAATTTTAAATCATATAAGTACTTTATTTATCGATAAGTCTTGACATCATAATATGATGTTATACAAATCAATATGATTTATTGTTCTTCACAAACGTTCGAGACTTGCTGTCGGTATCTGTTAATTATTATTAGAGTTTTATACTATCTATTTATTATCTTGTGCTGCATGATCCATGGCAATAAATACATTATCATTCAACTTAGAGTAGCGTAGTTTACAGATTAAAGAATTACATTTTTTGCCAATGTCTTCCACTGAGTATCTGTTTTTATGTAACTGTTTACTCGTATAATTTATACAATATTAAGAAAATCTCTGAAGAACTTAAAATAACCTTTACTATTTCACTGCGGAAACGTCAAATATGGATCTGGGATATTTTCATTCCGATGTTTTCCATATTTAATCTACTAGTGAACAAAAACAAAATATATGTACAAACATTTGGTATAAAATGTACTTACCACCTTTATATTATTATTTATTTCTCATAATACATTTAAGCTTAAAACAAAAAATATATAACCTACATTATATATTTGAGATAGATATCATCTTCTTAAAGCACAAGCTTGTGGCAAAGATAGAGAGTTACAGAAACAGAGAATTATGGGAATATGAAAACTAAAAAAAAATTAGTGAAATTTATATACTGCTTTTATACTAAAAACTGTAGAATAGACCAAAATGAAGAACCGTGAAAAATATTGTCAAGAACACGTAAATACAAGCTTCCGAATTCGAATGATTTGAGTCCGAATTCACCAAAATCTACCTAATCATAAAGATTAAATTTATTTTAATACCACTTCCTGTATCAAATCAAAAATAAGTTTCGTCTGAATATCCTAGGGTGTTTGCTGAATGTTTACCTATATAAATGCTAATTTTTTATTGTATTTATTTAAACTTTGTTAATATAAGGTTTTCAATAATTTATGCGTTACGAGGTCCTTGTTGAAGTGGATATCCTGGACAAATAAGTTTATTGAACCATTCTCTTCGCACCTTTTAGTTGTGACATCCAAACATAGCTATTTAATAAGGCCTACATACGATCTTACAGTTGTGCCTTGTGAACAGTTTTAATGTTTTAGATTTGATAAATTTTGTGAGTTTACCAATATATTATTGGTTGTGGTGTTATAGTTATAACATATAAATATGTAATGAAACAAATAATAATTTTTTTTTTCTATAAATATGTACTATGTAGGTTATATAGCATTTAGATTTTTCTATTTCAACGATTATGTATAAATCAATTACATTTTAATTTATTTGGAAGTGAAAAGTAAGAGAAATTTTTTAATAAATTCTTTAACATTTAAATTTCAAATGTGGTTTCCGAAATATTTATGAATATGTGTTTATCATATATGTGCATTTAAAAAATACTTAGTTAACTAAAAAATAAAGCTAGATGGGAACGAATTTGAAATATCTGAGCTCCTGGAGCATTATTTGTCGTTTGAGATGTGCAAGATAAGTTGCAATGTGAGCTAAGGAGTAACCACGAACATATTTCGTCTTTTGTAAGCATTCACATTTCATTTTGCTGTTACGAGTTATCACTAAGTAAATATCATCTCACCCATCGGTTGATCGGTTAGTGTGTATATACAGATACTGTGTTTTAATAATTTATTTGATTTTTCAGGCATATCAGTAAAACAAACACTATGAAAGTTCATAATTTACCACCAAACAAACTTAAGGGCATATGCGTGAGTACGTGACAATTACGAGCGATTACTATAACGGGGCTGTAATAATAATATATGCTATATCAACACACCTGTGGGGATGTATTTACCCAAAGGATAACTATAATACAAGGACTATAGTAGCGTGCAAACTATTGAAACCTTGACATTGTCCAATTAATTCCAAATAAATGTAGCACATAAGTATTAAAGTATATAATATAAGCATACAATTATATTATGTTATTGACACAATCAATATGTGTACAAGTATACAACTCATGGACAAATTAAATATTATGTTTTGCATTGAATAATATTATATTGTTATCTCAAAAACATTTCTACATGCTCCGCCAATTAGGAACCAGGAATATGTGTGCAAAAGTTGGCGTCAATTGGTTCAGTAGTTTCCAAGTCTATATCGGAGTGTATAGAGTGTATAGGAGTGTAGGTATACAAAGTTAGATTAATTTTAGGTTTCTAAACATAAGTCCAGAACTCCTCATTTCCTCGCTGTGTCCGTCTGTTAGTTACCAAATTCATATAGGTAACTATCTTAATACTACAGTTGAATAGTAAATAAGTACTTTCATAACGGTTCTCTTCAAAGTGAATTCATACTAGCCCCTATAAAATTTGTCAAAACATGAGAATTTAAAATAAATGTATACTAGCCAATATTAAAAATAGGTACCAAAATAAAGGTAAAGGTTACCAAATTATATTTAAATTGTTTATTAAATTATGGTTTGTTGCGTTCTATTGAAATACGTTTAGACCGGGAGTCCGGGAATTTATCAAGCTCGCAGAGAGAACTTTTCTAACTGATTGTTTATATAAATATACACACCCATATATATAATATATATAGACAGATAGATAAATAGATATAGAATATATATTAATATTCTTGCATTCAAATTTTATTTTTATTTCAATGCTGATGTATGCTATAATCTTTTCAATCGTAAAAAACAATAACGAATAACTTATGTTTATACTTCATACTTATAAATTATTTTCTTTCCATTTGGTGGTGTAAGTAGGTACGGCAAGGATTTATGGTTGATAAATCCTTCCTTATAGTCTTCTGTTCCTTGACAAAATAATTGTATTTTTTATTTATTTATTTAACATTTTATTTTCATCCATAAAAAAACCATTGGGTTCTATCATAAAAATTGTCTTCCTTCTTTTCTTGAAATTTGAAGCGAAAAATATATATGTATGCATTTTAAGACATATTCTTTGGGATGGTTGATTTTTAAATGAATTTCACTCAAGGCAAAGGAGCCTATATACCGGATCTATAATTATTATTGAACTCTCCTGTGAAAGTGTCGCCAATGGGTGGCTTCTTTCTTCAATTTTATCATGTCATATTTTTACTCTGAGCCTATATGCTTATTGTGTCATTTGGTACAGATTTTATATTACTTATTTGCAAATAAAAAAAAAAAAAATAATAATTATTATAATAATAATCAATTATAGAACAAAGACAGTACAACACAGGTAGACATAATGAGCGAACTGCAGTGGCAACTATTATATTTTCCCTAATAACTATTTAAATATTTAAAAATAAAATAAATGGTTTTGCTTACAATAAAATGAGAGTAATTCATTTTAAATTCTAGAAGATAAATTGGCAACAGGCAAATTCTTCATGTGATATCTGTATAAATATATATTTTGATATCTTGTATAATAAATAATTGTTATTGTTTTACCGAACACACGAATGAAAAGCATGTAGTATTTACATACCTAGCTAACATTATTATAATACCAAGTTTACGCTTCAAACTCATTATATAAGTCTTCAGGCACCGTATTGTTTTTGCATCCCTCTACTATTATTTTCTAATTCAAGCATAGATATAACGTAGCATTAATTACTTTAAAATTATGTATTTTAGTTACAAGATACATTAAGTTACAAATGTAACAGAGTTAACTCACTTGCAAAATGTACAATGCTCCTATATATAGGTACTCTACTTTAATTAGTCGTGTATACATATTTTACAACTTGTGACAACGTATGTATGCCATTCTGATTTAGTTCTGGTTACTGAAAATGAAAGCGGGCATCCGAAAATAATTTTCATAGGTACATCTATAATTCGCAAGGCGTATACATTTATTTTGATTTCAGTTTTGTTTTACTCTTGTTAGTATTTAATTCAAGATTTTATTATGAAACAAAAAACATTATTGGTATTATTTGTCTATGACGTTTAGACTATTATTTTTATGTACCTGTATTATGAACAGAATATATAATATGGAACCAAAACAATTTTTTATATATTGAAAAAAACATACGGGTGAAAAATTAGGGTAAAATAAAAAAAAGTGTTAAACAAAATAACAAGGATATTTTGAGCTCCTTGAGTTAATATTTGAACAAAAGTCATAGAAATAATAAGATAAATTAATAACATAAAAAAAAATAATAATATTAAGTTTGTGAATTTGTACAGTAATGTCTTTCAGTGTAGAAATGTAGGATAATTAAATAATGAGTTAATGACTACTGTACATCAAATTTTGTCAGGACGTTTACAGAAATTATTTGATTATTATACTTATTCAACAGAGTTAAAAAAACTCACCAGTAACAGCAGTAACCACTCTATTTGTTTCATTTATCACTAATTAGATAGGTAGTAGTAACTTTTAATACATTTTTTCTATACACCAGTAAATACCAATAAATGTAGTAAATATTTTGACATTCGATGGACTTAATTTACTTAAGTATAAATTTATACTTATATAGAATAAAAAAATTATTTGAATAAAAATACATTTTTATAATATTAATAATATTCTACAAGTTACATTTCCATAACATTATTATCAGAAACTCACTAAGGTCGCCGGTTGGTTAACTAAATTAGAAGATTTAATAATATGGTACTAAAATAAATGAAATTATAGTTAATATTGTTACATCATTACTAAGTGAAATCTCGAGGATGAGAACATTGATTTTAAGTTTAAAACGTCGAACGAAAATTCGTACTAACTAATTTATAATATTGTACTCAATAGGTATCTATCATATCAAATTTTAAACGATCTCCACATGCATAACTTAAAACCGAAGTTAAAAATATTGAACAGTCATCATGATTGAATGTACAAGTAAATACAGACATAGGTATAGGCATATTAGAGTATTATGTTATCTTCTACAAATATACTATCGTTGTTATTATTTTGTATGGCGTAAGCATACTCATGTAAAGTAGTGTACATAGCATTAAGTAGTTAATATTATGTTAACCTATTTATTAAAATATAAATTTTCTCCTTTTAAATTATGTGTCTATATAAATAAATAAATATCTTGATGAATTTTATTTATTTATAATACAAACAACATATATAAAGTTAGAAAAAAAAATGTTTTACCTTGGATACTTTTATATACAAATCTAATATAGTTTAATTTTAGAATAAAATAATCCTTAGCATAATAATATTGTGTATCTAATTAATAGTTATGTTGTCTATAGTAGTTCGTTTAGAGTATAATACATAAATTTAACTATAATGTGCATTATTTTTAAGAGGACCTCCCCCCACATAACACCCGTATGTATCGTCTCCGCCTTACAAACGTTCAAATGGAAAATTTTAAGTTCACAATAATACATTTTATTCTGTAAATTCTAAAGTTAGAGTAATTTGACCTGTCATAAAGTTTAAAGGTAAGATTATTATCTAGGGCACTTATAAAGAAACAAGTTATAACCTTTTTGAAACTGTACATTTTTTGTAAAATGTTTAAACGATTAATAAAATCCTGCTTGATGCTCTAAATAAAAATCTTACCTTTAAATTATGTCATGGAATAGTTGGTCAATTCACTCTAAATTCCAAAATAACAGGGTTGAATAGATTATAATTAACGATGCAAAATTTGTCTTGTTCGTTTGTAATACGGAAACTACAAGTACAGGTGTGGCATTCCCTTAACCGGGGTTCAATAAATTGAAACGACCAAGTTAAGGGAATTGAAAATTGAAAAAAATTACCGGTGTGCGCACTGTACAGTTAATTTTGAACGATAGCGATTCTTGATCATTTGTAGTTTCGAAATTTTGTCCCCCGGGGCTCTCAACAAAATGTCAGTTTCTCGAGGTTTATGGTCCTCATTAATCTTGCCCAGGCAGTTTGTTTGTTTTTAGCGTCGTCCTATATTACAGTATACAATGATCGTTTATGAAACTATACCAAACTTATAGTCTAAAATATGGTTTTAAAAGTTTAAAAATATGTTACATTTACTAAGAATAATGTTGTGGGAAACTATGTACGGTGTACCTGCCTACTTTTCAAACGGAATATCTGTATATATTTTTTTATTCGGTGTACTATTTGATATAATGTCTAACTTACCTCATTTATCTAAATAATAATTTTCCCATTTTCATCTACGAAACTTAATAAAGATAACGATATAATTAATTATTGTTTTTATACACAACATAATTAATAAAATTATTTTATTTTTAATCATACAAATGAATATAAAACTATAAAACTATTGTTTAGTCACCTTTAGTAATAGTATTATAATAATGCTGTTGAAAGTAGTATAGTACATACTATTGTATGCAGACGCGTATTAAAATATAAAATACCTGAATACACATAATATATTATTAATTTTAACTTTATTCTGGTTGAAGATACCTAAACCTTTATACATTAACAATTTGTAAAACACTGAAATTGTATTTTTTATTTAAATTTTAGACTATACTGAAACTGAACCCTTAGGCTAGCAATCAAAAGTTAAATTCATTTTGTTGTATATAAATAATTATATTATAGGTACTGAAAATCAACAAAATAAGTTTAAATCGCTTTAAGAGAAAAAGAAATTGAATTCGCTTTAATATAGTAAAATTGGTTATTATAAGTTGCAAAGTTGAAAATATTATGTACTTGTATATCTTTGTACTAATTCAGTCTGGTAAACCTTTTAGAACTGCGTATTAACAGACCTGCCATCAAATCACCCGTAAAAAACTACGAGAATACAAGGACGATTTCGAAATTTAAATTTTTTGTATAAAATTATTAAAATGTTTTTGATGTAACAGTTCAATAAAAATAAATTCAAACAAATATAAAACCATTTTTAGCATGAATAATGTACACAATTATTGCTCAACAGATTTCAAAAATTCATACAACATCCTAAAGGTACCTATATAATCATATTTATTGTAAAATTTGTTGAAAAACCACTTTAATCAGTAGGTATGTAATAAATTTGAAATAATATTTAATTGTCATTAGGTACCTAATTAATGTACAATATTCAATACGCAGATAATAATCCGTCCCTTTGTGGACCTTATTGCCAATCGTATATTGTATGGCAGCCAGATATATTGTAGTAAGACATTTAGTATATTAATTATTACCTCTGCTTTTGAAATGTCTGTACCGGGAACGAAAATATGGTTTGTTCCATTTCGGTCAAAAATTCCACTTGGTCGGTCTATTGCCTTCCTGGGATACACCGGGGTGTATACAATATACCCGCATATATATATAATGCTGTTAGTGGTAAACTACAGCACAATTTAACTTTCACTTCCCTCAGAATTTAAAATACGCCAATTAGTAAACTGAAAATTAAAACACATATTTTATGTAAAGGTCTAATTTGTATAGAGTCAAACAATATTTATTAAGCAATAATTTTATTTTATACTGTTCATATAAGACACTTAGTCAAATATTAAATTTAAGTTTAAAACAGCTACGACCATTAATGTAAAATCACTAAGTACGAGTAAAAAATACGATCGCTTTTGCTCTTTGTTTTTAATCTTAATTCTTTATTATTATTTTTAATTAAGAGTTTTTACAGTTTCAATATATTTGTAAGAATTGAGAAACAAAAAGAAACCGTTGATACAAAAGAAATATGTGTTACCTTGAAGAAATAAATATTTCATTATTGTAAGCTAAATGGGTTCCTATATTTTGGAATAAACCTTTCTTTTAACAGTTTTAACAAAGAATATAAACATGAACAAAATAAAATAAAAAATTTTAATAAGAAGGAAAAATGAAAATGTCTTATTTATTTACAAAAAACATACTATGCATATTATTGTCTTTCTCTACTTCATTGTTTCTATTTAGTATTCAATATTCATACACTATTTATGAATTTTTTTTTATTACCTTATTTGCTTTTAAATAAGATATCAATTGTAGCGAAATACATAGAAATATAAATTGTTTAGATTGCATCTTGTAACTCTTAATATAATACTGTATTTCATATTGTATAGAAAGACCAATGACCATATTGCTATCATTAGTGAGTACCATAATATTTTATAATATGTACCTACCACAACGAAGAGAGATATAAATAAAAAACACTTAGTTCCACAAACATAATTTATGGTACCACAGTACTACATTATTATATAATATATACATTTCGATTTTATTAGAATTTTAATTTTCACCCATTGCATAAAATATTATAAGAGATAAAATATAATTATTTTCGTATTTTCATGCACATACTTTTAACTTACATATTTTTAAACATAGGTAGGTAGGTATACTCCCAGAATCAATAAAAACTGTTTTTTCTCTTCAGCTTGGTTTAACAAAATACGTACTGTGAAATGTTTTGTATCGTATAACCTGTCCTATGCACGAGTACATGTGGTATGTAATCATATTATATAGTTTGATGAGGGACAATTTTGATTTGGAGAGCCGAGTACGGCAAATCGTTGAATAAAAATGACGGTTTAGAATCTAAAAGGTCGACAACGGTAAAATTTACATGCCACCTGTGGGACAAATAACATATCTGAATTCTTTATCAGTTTCGGTGAACTGTGCACATAACATATTTAAATGTAGCTCCGACTGAATGAGGTACGAATTAATAATTACGCAGTTTTCCTTATCTGTAGTTGATTTTATCGTAAATTGCATAATATATGTTCCATTATAACAATACAATTTCAGTATTCTAGTTTAAAAAAAAATACCAAATAAATATGAAATACAAACAAACACAAGACAAATCAAATAAATCATTTAAATATAGGTTTTACATAACTTTAGTTTACCTAGTATAGGTACTACCAACGTGACAGTGTGAGTCGATAAAGAAAATATTCAACATTAATATATATTTGTTAGAAATAAAAAACTAAAAATAATTCATACCTACCTATAAAAACTTTGTTGGACGAAAAGAAATAATATTAGTAAATTATTAATGGTTATCGAAAACTTGTTAAAACTGTTTTACATATTATACTTGAGTACCTCCTGAAATAACGTCATCTGCAGTTTGTTGAATTATTGAAAGACTTCATCGATACGTACCTCACTCAATTCATGCGTATTCCTATATATATATATTTTATTCCTATCAATCTTGTGCTCTGGGAACGAACATCAGTTACACACGATTTCTGTATAATATGATATGCAAGAATAAGTACCTATAGTTATGTTGCTTGCCTAAAATATTAAAATATTTGGAGTATATTTTATGTGAAAAAAAAACCAGCAAGGACAACATAAAATAATATTGTAATACCATTTTTGACTTAAAGTACACAAAACAAAATTGATCATAAAATACATTAAAACGTACATATTCGATATTCGTTGGGATTTCAATAAAACTACTCTGTACATATTATGTATATATAGTAAGCATTATGCATTAATGTTTGATTTGTGTGTCCCAAACATTTTTCTATCAAAGTGAATTTTTGTTTGGACATAATATTATGCAATCACATAGTATTTTACAATATTATACAATCTATACCCGGGCCCGGTGCTGATTTTCCAAATTTTCAGCAATTCTATACAATTTAAAATGTATTCTACATATTTAAGTTGTTACCATAACAATAAAACTTTTCCACTAGGTAACCTTCTGCCCAATACCTATTTAGAAGGGGTTGATTATAAGGTTGACAATTACTCCACGGAAAAAATTATCAGGCCTTGTAGAATTTTCCGATTTTGATAACTATTATTTTTTTATCTGAAAAATAAGACTTCCCACAGGTCACATTGTTTAATTGTTTCAAATAATGATATAAAATAATTTGTAAAAAAATCTTAAAACTGTCTTATTTAATATTTTTAAAGACATATTATAAAATTTAAAATAAAAAAATATTGAAAATGGATTTCAATGTGATTTGTAGAATATTGCCCTCTGCAGCTAGTTGAATTTGATTGACTCTACAAGACAGAATAATCTTATTCCCGCAGAGAGTATTTTGGTGGACAAAATTATATTAGGAAAGGGCGCCAAATTCGAATATCAATTATATATTATATTTAAGTCAATACCTATGAACTGCGTACGGCACACGTATTGTAAATAATTTCTGTTAGAGTTAAAACGATAAATTTTAATATTTAAAATTTAAATGTTCAGCTTGCTTTTCTATCCCCACGGGCCATGACTGTTAGATCGTAAATTTTAAATTAAAAATCCAAAACCATATTTCGAACTACTTCTCAGGCAACTCAGACAACTCGGAGAATTTTATTTTTTAAATACTGTGCAGAGTGAAAATATAGAGGTAAAATAGGTTACATCAATAATCAATTGTAAATGTTGTTTGGGAAATAGATACTCTTTATATGACTAGTGCCTGTCTTAAAACATATTATTATATTGCAATTTCAATATAAAATAAACTTTTATTTCTCCATCCATGTTTAAAATTCGTACAAAAAAATATCAAGCATTCAACAATGCAATGAGCAATACACGATCCATCAAAAAAGTTAATAATTCTTTTACAATATATTTAACAAATTACTCATTATCGTAATTACATATTTTATCTGTTTTACAAGTAGGTAACTAGTATGTTACTTACTTATTTGAGATGATTAAACATTAACATAGAAATGTAAAAAAAGATTTTGTGATATATTTTTCTAATTATTTTCATGTACCTATCAATATTGAAATTAATTTATTATTCATAAGCTAATCACTATAATTAATGAAAAACCTTACATACTTTTAACATACCATTCGTTTCTATGGTTACATATGGTTACATAAGCAATGATTAATTACATTAAAAATATGAATCTATTTATTTAATTAATTGGATTCACTTCAAAAGTTAATTACGCTGAGCAATGAAATTTAAAACGGAGTTCATATACCTACACGATTAGGTTACTTTTTGGTCAAACTATTGTAGTTTTTGAGCAGGTACATTGAGTTGAGAGTTAATTTCACAAAAATGTATTATACAAAATTAAAAATTAAAGAATAATGGAGTATATGTAGAAGCTACACTACATATACTCTACTTAAAGTGATAACCTAATAATTATATACATAAATATAACTTTTATTTTAGGAACTTATTTTAATGGGTAACCAGCAGGTGTACCTACCCATTTTTATACGATCAATTAGTATTGGACTATATTATTTGTTGTATATATTTAGATACTTGAAATATCGATTTGAAAAATTTCAATGAGCTTTTTTAAATTAATTAATTTGATGTAAATATAATAAAAGTATTATTTATTTATTCTTTTGCTATTCAAATAATCTTTATGGTAACAAATATAAAACACGTGCCTAATTACAACATTTAATTTATAACTAGCTGCTTATAAATTTATATTACTTTGGAAGTGTTGAAAATTTCATCTCGTATAAATATTAATAAATTCAGTATAACTATTAGCCGGTTTATGAACAAGTTTAAATTGAAAATAGACTTGATTGGAGAAAATATTTACTCGGTTATTAAGGACTTAAGGTTTTTAGTTTTTGTTTTTTTTTTAATCTGATTTAAAAATGCTTTATAGTTTTTACCCATCAAACTCGAATAATTTTTATTTATTCAATTTTGATTGATTATAAACAATCGAATTTAATTAAATCAAAACAATGCAAAATTTAATTTATATTATAAAGTAGTGTAAAAAAAATCATTTAAAAAATGTAAAGATTTGGTTTATTAAACTGTGATCATCTTGATCCTTTGAACAATTTAATGTTTCAAATCCAAATAATTATACACAGTTAAATTAAAGATTAATTATTTTGAAACTTTTTAAACGTTGAGATAAATTGCCTATTTTAAATAATAAAATGTAATAAAAAAAATTGACCAGTGTTTTTATGAAATAATACATTATTACTACTAAATCACTATTTATTTGTTTTATAATTACCTACGACCATCTATTTGTATTCTGAAATAAGAATGTTATATTATTTCGATCAATTGATGCATCATAAATATGAGAATTTGATTAAAATTATATAACTGTTAAATTATTGTATTTTTGAGAAGATTTGAACACAATATGATTTTATAATAACTATGATTTTAATCGTGTGCAAGTATTTTACTATAGGTACTAAATATATGTCTACTCATATATGTCAATATAATATAATTGTATTATGATATAATGTACTCACAGCAAAGTATTTATCATTTTTATTAGCCACTAATGAGTGACTTATAATATTATATAGTGCACATTTTTCAAAATACTAATTTAACTTAAAAATACAAACATTATAATATTGAAATTTGAAGTTATTATACTGCTCATAACTAATGCATATACCTATACCTACATCAAATATTAATATTTAATATAAATACACTTACCTACTTCTTAAAATAATGCATAATTAACTGTACATTTATTTAACTACTCTAGTTGTATTAAATTAGAATTGCAAATATATATTATTTCGTTATATTATTATACTAGCTGACCCGGCAATGCGTTTGTTATTGCTAGGTTTAAGTACATTTATATATGTTTAGGAGTATCCAAGTATGTGAAAAGTTTGACATGAATTATATTAGATATTTAATTTGATTAACTTTTTTACTATAATTTTATACTTAAGTGTGGAATATATTTGAATGGTTTTTATTTTTTTGTCAATTATATCAATTTGTCATCTAAAAGTATATTTATCTGCTATTTATAAATCATAAAGTACAAATTCGCAAATAATTAAATCTCATTGAAATATTGCCATTATTCAATCACTTATTGTTGCAATATACTCAAAAATATATATTATGAATTATATTAGGTTTATAGATGTGTATGTTATTACAATATTATTTCGTAAGACGTATATTATAACAAATTTATATTGTTCATATTATATTTTTACCAACTATTATAATTTTTTTAATAAATAACAATATTATTGCTGGTAAACACATAATTTAATTTAAATAGAGTAAATGACATAGACGGTTTGGTATACACAACAAAAATGACAGAGTGGGGAGGGTTATCATCATAATTAATATAAATTATTACAAATAACACAATTATATATTTTATAACTGTCTGAAGTTCAAATTCGCAAGTAATTTTGTAGTAAAAAAAACATAAAATTTTCATTTTTTATATCTGAAACTTGATAAATTAATACAAGGTTTTTCATAAATTATTCATACAGCAATTTAAAATTAAACTATCAAACATATATTTGAACAGTTTTATTCATAGATATTTGAAGAACAATTTGTTTAACGAGTTTAATTATTCTTCCGTAATTAAAAAAAAATCGTAAAGACTATGACTTAAATACTTAAATTGTTGTCATAAGCTATGATAAAAGTTAAGAAAACTGATGATGGATAAAATATATTTGTTTTTTAAGATTTTTACTTATTTTTTTAAATACACACACATTTTTATTATTCATTTCAAAAAATAATTTAGAATATTTTAATGCATTTTTATGATTTTCGATGCAATAAGTTCCGAGTATCATCTGGTCATTATGTATATTAGTATTTTATTTAGAGAGATACCTACACAATGAAATATTCAAAAAATATTTAGACTAATTTTAAGCTATTTACACCTCAAACTTACTCCAAAGCATTCTACTATTCGTCAGTATTGAATTAAAATGAATAACAATAACATATAATATTAAAATTATATAATACATACATTATTTTTAGAAAAAGTCCTAAATATATTGATGTAAAAACAACCCATCAAAAATAATATTTTTTTGTTACTTTTATGGTTAAGTTTGGCTTTTAGAAAAACAATTATATTTTATCAATAAAAATTGACAGCCTTTATTAATTTTACTTTCCTAATTTTTCAGTTGCTATTGGTATAGGGAAAAATGAATTACGTATGAATTTTTAATTCGTAAAAACAATATACTGTGTACTGATTATACATGATACCTATGTGTATTGTTAATTAAACTTACTTAACTTACTCGGAATACACGGAGTAGATATAGGTAATAAAATATATTATTGAGTGTGTATATATTTTTTTATTTTGAAACGAAAAAATTTTTATACAGTACCATATTATTCGTTTTCATATGTATTCAAGTTTATTTAACATATCTATATTTTCCTCAAATATAATAATTTCTGGCTGCTTTAATAATATTTCAGTAAAAAATATGAACTGTTTTCATCTGTAAAAGTTTAAAATGATTTTAAAACATAAAGATTTAAGTAGATAGATGTACTGAACGTTTAACGATAAAGCGAGTAGGTAGAAAAGTAGTGTATTCAAATCTAACTAGTATCATTGAGTATAAATAGTATTTATAATCAATGCTAATAGCTAGTATTTATAAGTATAGGTACCGACGTATGTTTTTGTATATATTGCACCATTATATGTTAAGAGGGAGGCCAAATTTTTCTTCCTATACTTTCGACTTACGCAATTGTTGTTAATGTATGAGGCTTAATATTAGAATATAGGTAGGTATTAAATACACATGTATATAAATATACAACTCAATGTTACGATAAGTCGCGATATCAAATAGTATGCAGTATGCCAGTATGTACCTAACTATAATCTATATATATTTTAAATTTGTAAACTCTATAATATTTTAATCTTTATGTGTACCTACTACCTAGTATAAAATATGTCAGCCTTATAAATATGCAACATATCATATAAAACGCATTATTATACATATAAAAATTAAGATTCCAAGTAAAATGTTCACTACACATAAGAGAATGTTAAGATTCTATTAACTTATATTGGCTACAGAGACCGAAAAATCACGGTGAAAATAGCAAAAACGATCATTAAATTAGCATAGTCCTTGTAAACGCATATGACCGACAAACAGCCTTGTCAATCTTTGAAACGAAAATTTGTTAATTTACAGATCAGCAAATAATTCTAGGATATAGATACTTTTAATTTTTAAATGATAAAAAATAGCGTTGTTGAATTATGCTTGTTCGTTTATCGAATCAACTAACTACTCCTACATTTTTGTTAAAAGATTCTTGAACACCTACAGTAAATCTAAGGTTTTTTGTTTACTATTAGTTATAACTTATTACCATGATCATACTAATAAAGCAGTTTAATTGTTGATTATGTACCACATATACAGTTTTGAAAATATTTGAAATAAATGCATTGAATCAATTGTAAATAAAAACATCTTAAGTAGGTACCTGTATATGTTACATAATTCACTATTTGTATAACATTGTTTTATAAAGAGTATTAATATAAACAAATCCACGAATGTATATACGTACTATGTAATATTGTTTTTAAGTACATTTTATTCGTAAATCATTTCAAATGTTATGTATTTTTATTTTATACAAGTTGAAAATCATAATTGTGCAAAAAAAAATTAATTAAATTACATTTTTGTTCATACGAAATACAAAATACATAAACTTCTAATAATATAATATATGAATGTTGTCAACAATCAGTAATGTAAGAATGTGACAGATATTCAATTACAATGCTAAACTATAGTTTAATATTAGAGTTATTAGATTATTTTATTATTATATAATACTGTCTACAGGTTATTAATTTGATTTGTGTTTTTAAAATAATTTTAAGTGGAAATTATTTTTAAACACGTATCATTATAAATTATTGCATATTTTTAATATACCTATAATACATTTATTAATTATTAATTGCTCATTATAATATGACATATATTATCTTTAAGCCCCCGTTTTAATAGTTATACGTAATCGATATATGTATTTATAAAGTACCTTTATTGTTTTTATGAAATACGCATAGAAGTAGGTAATATATATATACAGTGTGGGCCACCATATTTTCCCGTGTTAGGTTTATCAGAAAACAGGAAAATACGTTGACCTACTCTGTATTATATAGATAATTTATAGGTACTTGGTGCAGTTTTTATTTACTATTAGTCATCGTAGTTTTTGTACACAAGTACAGTTTGTTTACTAAATATGTTCTTTTAAAAAAAGTAGGTAGTCTACTAGTCTATAGGAAGATACTAGGTTTGGGAGACAAAATATGAAAAAAAATCATCCAATTTTTATTTAGTCATATACCTGCATAAAGCTGAAGAGGTAATACGTACACAATATAGACATTGATGAAAGACAAAGACAAAATGAACGTACAAGCGGAGACACGGAGTTATAAGGGGATTGAAGTTATAGCCGTTATAGCTATATATTTTTTTAAAAGTATAGAAGAGAGACCGGAGCAAGTTGTTACGGTTTTTACTGGTTCATTTTTTATTTGTGAACACAATAGTTTTTTTTTTGTCAAGTGGCGTTCGCCATATTATTCAAAATGCTATCTCGAGAACATCTTATAAGAAAATTAAACACTAATATCAAGTCAAAATACATTTTTTAATTTTTTTTAAAGTTTTAGAATTTGTAACCATACTTGTCCTGACTTTAGGATTAGTTGATACACCATCTGGGTAAGTTGTCACAGGTAAATCAAATGATGAACAACATTAAAGTTAAACTTTTAGTTTTCAATGTTGAATTTGGATCAAATTTAAAATTACTCAATGCACATAAACTAAATCCATAAATAATAAACAACAAGTTAATATAATGAAACAAATTTAAATAATATTTAGTTCAAACCTTTTAAGCACACGTGACAACCTCGTTATTTGTTTGTGACAACAAACCTCATCAGTCATCATTCTACTATTTGATAACGAATAAACTTTATAAGTTATCATTGGGTACAGTCAAAAATAACACATCAAAATATACGTTAATACACAATTATTATATAACTACTTATACATAGGCAAAACTACGGGCAGGCTATTCGGCAGTCCTGACCTAATGTAGAATGAATAACTTACAGGCTTAATGAGATTTAACATTAAAATTAAAAATTTATTTTTTAATTGGAATTTTTGTTTCATATATTTATAATTTGGCCTGTCTTAATGAAAGTTTCTAGTTTCACTTATGTACTTGTATGTCATCGCGTTAATAATAACAATAGCTATAATATTTATTATAAATTGCAAATAACAAATGTTTTTACATACAAAATGTAATATGTATCTCCGATATAAGGTTGACTTTATTTCAACTTCAAATTTGTTATACGACTACAATCGATTGCAATCGGTTTCTCGTGACTCGTGAGATAAAAATTATTATTTTTATTGTAATAATGTACACTTACATAACGATAAGTGCCTTCATGTTTCAGACTTTCGACTTTAAGAGTTATGATAATATTGTGACAACTTAGTGCTTACCGACATAAGTCGGTCTTCCCAACTCCCAATAGTTTGCATACTATTTTAAATATGTAGGTACACACAACCTATATAATTTATAGTTACCTATGAATTGTGTAACATTAATACCTTTAGAGGAATAAGTTCAGAAGTCTCATTATTAATGAAAGTTGAAACGATAAGCAGAATTAATAATGCTATAACTTTCATTGCGCTATTGGGGAAACCTGTTGTATTTAGGTAATACAGAGAGGAGTTGTGTGCCCTTTGAATTATAATTTTAACCGCAGGGCGCCTCAGGAAGTACAATTCCAGTAATATGTTCTAGTTTAAATACATTTATTAAAACGCATAGATAACTATGATAAAATAGAACGGGGTTTCAAAAGATTTACGTATATTATAGTCATAGTCATAGTCATCCGGAGTTCATTAGTGTGCTAGTTATAGTTGACAAAGAACTTACCTAAACTGAACTTGACGTGGTGTGTGGTGTGTCTCTTTTATATAGTAGTTAATTATGTCATGGGTGTGTGACGGGTGTATTATATGTGCGGAAACTCCGGATTTGTATAATATGTTCAGTATTCAATAAGCATTATCATGAACTAAGTACCCGTGTTTATAGTTTAACAATATATATTTAACATCCTGGTCACACCAAGTATGGATAAATTCAATTTAAATACAAATTGCAATGATCCCTGCAGATAATAGGTGCAAAATACTTAGGATAAAAAATATTATAAATAAATGATAAAATGATTTTATTAATCATACATTTATCGTAGGTATATAATATATTTCAATTTAGTTAGTTCATCTATTAATTAGATTGTGAGATGAGGATCGTTTTAAAATAATGTATGTTTTTTTTTGTGTATCTGAAGACATTTTTAAGATAAAATGTGCAGAAAAAATGATTTGATTTTTAACTTTAAGGGTGGTTTCTGGTACTAGATTTGAGCTAGTTGTTACTTTGACAAAAAACATCAAATTTACGACAATTTGGAAATCATTATTTGTTGAAAACGTATGAAACATTCAATTTTTAAAACTTAGGCTTGACAATTTAATACATAAGTAGTTTTAACTGAAACCAAAAACATTAGTATGGCCTTTCTAAGTTCAAACATACGAAATAACTTATTATAACGAAGAATAACTACTTTAGTTATTTTGGTATATATTATTATATTTAGTTCACATTAATGGCACACACAATGGCATTTTCAAATGCAATGTTTTCGGCCAAAATTAATAAGTATTACTAAATACTAATTTAGTATTATAAATGTTGTAAAAAGCAATAAGTAATTATAACTATGTCATAAAAAATAGCCATAGTAATATAGATAATACAAAACTATCTTTGCTCAAAATCGTTTTCCGAATGCAATGATTTATCATTGAATTACAATTTAACACATACATTACAGTGACTTAATTCTCTACTCCTCAATAACTCTACAAGTCTGCAAGGGCCTGGAATGCCTGGAATGTCTTCTTATTTTCATTGGATAATATATATTATTGTTTCTCGTACTATACGTTTCTCACTTACAATCTAGGTACTGCACGGTAATAATATTAATTAGAATTTTCGTTTATTGTCACAAAAATACCATTGCCATTTGCCGTATTACATGTACAATGTACTTCTTCAATAAATAGTTATGTTTTTAGAGTAGAAAATATTTTTTATTGAATTTTTTAACGAAAACAATAAATATAACCCCATGTCCCGATGTATAATATTATTTATTGCAAACATAATCTATGCGTCCAATAGTGACGTATATTTATATGTTTTTAGTGTTTTTACTCATGCTCATATTTTTTCATGATTTATGTACAATTTTGTTTTTATCCATTAAAGATAGAACCACCATTTAAACAAAATAAATATTACATGTATATACCTATATTCACTTCGTGTGATATTATATTTTAATTGCTAATTATTATTTTCTATCATTTGTCTACATAATATAATAAAATTAAATAACTATTTTATCTCTGACATTTTTAGTCAGGCTAGCAAGCTGTCTAGTCTAGCTGGTCTAGCTGATAAGTGTAGTAATAATTGTAATTAAATCATTATAATTTTTTAACAGTTTTTTTTTAAAATTTAGTAATATATTTATTAGAGCGTGCATTTATATGCATTTGCATATTTTTTCTAGTTTATCATAACATTATATGATATAAGTGGCTATGAGCACATTAGGTATGTGTTGCATGATATAATTATTCTTAAAATACATTACCTACATTTTTCAGTTTCATAATTTTTTATTTTCAAGGCAATTTTTACAATTTGGTTTACCTTAGATTTCATTTTTATCGAATATACTTCATTATATTTAATATTTGTATTTTACTACTTTGTCGGTAACATTTTAGAAAAAAAAATTAAAAATTAAATACGTAATTTAGGAAACATTTTTCAAACAGTTTCCATACGTTCCATAAAATGTATAACGTTATAGTCGTTAGTGGTGGTATAATAAATAAGTCACATATTTTTTTATATACGACAATACATTTTACGCATATTTTAACTTTTGAATGCATATACTCGGCTGGATTTTAGTGCATATTATATAAATCTACAGGCTCTATATATAGTTGTTATTACATTTATATTACACGATGTCCTTGGTTTAAAAAGTTTAAAAATTTTAATTGGTAAATTAATTGTACAACTATTATAAAAAAAAAATCATAGAAGATTGGGTTTTTTTATCGTGTAACATTGCAACTTTAAGTAAATGTATATTTGACAACGACATTTGAGTGATATAGTGGGAGTTTGGCACAGAACCACTTAATTTCGCTTTTAGTTTTTATTCTATGTTTATTCCAATAATAATATACAAACTATAAATGTATACCAACAACTTATAGTTTACATACAATTTATTTTATTTTATTTATTTATTTGTATAAATTCCAATCGGCTTTTTAAATATAAACAGCAGTAACAGCGCGAAATAATATATATATACGCATAGTTGTTATAACATTAGATGACATAAGTGTTGTAGATAACAAAATATTAATAAATTAAAAACAATAAAACGCAATGAAATTACAGGAATTTAAGGCCATACATCAACATTAATAATAATAATATTGATAGTGAAGTTATTATTATCATTTAAACTATACGCATTAACAAAGGGATTATTCGATAAGTTTGAACGGAAAGTTGGGATGCGAAAGGTCTCAGAGGATCTAGTATGGGTGGATGGAACTCTAAGGCTTATACGCTCAAAGAGTCGTGGTGCATCAATCTTACTCTGAATTAATTTTAATAAAAAGTTATGATCGGCCCTTAGACACCTGATTTATTTCTATCTACATTGTACCATTAATTAAATATACTATACATAACCATACATCACCATTAATTGTATTAAATAATATGAATATTACATTTGATCAATGACTATATATGTTTTTAAGAAATATATATATATCAGGGGACAGAAGCCCCCCTTGATAATTCGGCACATTTACGACACTGCGAATGTAGTTAATTATACGATGTACGGTGTTAGAATATAGTGATTAAAAGTAATAGGGATGACATTGTTATATGTGTTATACTGATCCCATCATTATCAGAACCCTCTTTTTGGACAATTCATTATGTCTTTCTTGAAATAAACTTTTTACCAATTATTGCAGACGACAGCTAGGGGACTATACTAGAAACTTGTTCGTCTCACAACAGACTTATCGCACTTAATTTTTGTATAGTCGATTCGCCCATTTATATTTAACGAAGGTAACAGGATAATGATACCCATTTCAGTAGGTGGGTAGGAGACATGATGGGGCGAAGTGAGTAGATGAGTATACGAAGTAAGGTGAAACGTCTAACTTTTTCCAAACAGTCAGCGATTGAGTGATTATAATATTAATGAAACATCTTTGGAATACTTTATGGAATTAGTTGATTTTTATACAAAATTAATGATAACTGATTGATATATTAAGTATTAATAATATCAGAGTTTTCAATTTTCGGCTCTTGACGAATTATTTTGTAAAAATGTCTACATTACTTCAATTTCAGATATTAAGAACAATAATTTATAAATTCTTACTGAATAATTTTCTAATACGCAGCAATACTTAGTTTAGTGTTGCATGATAATATGAACAATGTACGTAGCGTTAAATTGTTTAAGTTCTATATTGAAAATAATTAGTCTACGTGGGGCGTGTATAATGAGCTAGATCATGTAGGACATGGATAATAATAAGGTCGTGTAATATTTGGTTTATAGGGTGTGTTTTTTTCAGGTATTAGAAAAATGTATGTTATAATTATATTTTCTGAACACTACTAGACTACAATGGACGTATTCTTCCATCACACCATTGAGTATTTCTTGTAATCAAGCACCAAATATACCTAAGTTATTGAACTTTTAAATCTTACAAATTGTGCATTTAGGTGCCTGTAGTTATTTATTTTTAATAAAAAAAAATCGACCAGTCTCATCTTACCCCGTTGTATAATGAGTGTTACTACGGGACGTATGACTTTTTTTTTATCACAATTATGTCATTAAAATCGTGTATAAAGTGAAATAGTTTAATACTAATTAAAAATGTCAACCTATTACTCAGACAAGTATAGTTAAATAATATGTAAAATAAGATTTAGGTATATTAAAAATTCGATAGGTATTCAGGACAAGGGAGTTATGGGTATTATAGGGGTGTATCGTCTTACCCCTGCCGAGTTCCCCCACATATTATATTAGTAAAACATCGAGTGAGTATTTCAGTAGGCGCGATACACTGTAACTCGACAATAACCAATTTTTTTTTATCGGGTGCCTACTTAAAACGCTGCGTGCGTAAGTTAGGAAAGCACGTGTAATACAGAGGGAAAACGATATATTATTTTATAGATTCGTTGCGCATACATTATGTATAACAATATAAAGGATTACAGGACAAAAACGCAATAATTTTTTATCAGTTTAGCGCAATGTCGAACACTGAAACGCGCTCTGATAAAAGAATATAAAATATTGATATTGCTCATGTATATAGACGTACAGTACTACAGCCATAATACAGCAGCTGCTTATCAAATTATTTAGGTGCGACGATAAATTTAAAAAAAATAAAAACGAACTCGTCGAAGTTGTTACTCTCGACGAGCGGGCGAGACGCGTAGGTACCTATTGGTAAAAACAACGGTCATGCGGTGCGGTCCGCGGGGTTTCGGGAGAGAACGATTTTTGTTTGGAACCGTCCCGACAACACGCGCGCAGCGTTCAAGCAGCACGGCGGCGGCGAGCGTGCCGTTTATATGCATGCGCGCGGCGAGGCGCGCGCGCGCGCGCGTGTTGTCCGCCGACCGTCGGGAATCCTGATGTCGTTCGGGACCGGGCGAACTAGAGGGCGCTGATGCGGAGCAAGCGCGATGCGCAAGCGCACATCACTGCCATAACGATTTTATAACAAACCCGGCGCGCGCGGCGGAGACTGTCGGGTCGGCGGCGGTCGAATTAGGGGCGGGCGTGGTGCGGAGTTGCACCTCGGAGTGGAGGGATGGCGGAGGCGGTGTTTTTTATCATTATATCCATTCGCTTTCACCCCTCGCCCACCCCGCACGGTCAATGCTCGCCCATTTCTCACTCACTCCCGTGGTCGCTTGCCCATTTCTCTCTCGCTCCCGTGGCCGCTCGTTTCACACACATTCACAAACACACACACACACGCGAACACACACACACACACACGGTCCGCATTCGTTTGCCCTCAACTGCGGTGCGTGCGCGTACATACTTATGCGTGACGATATATTATAATAATAATAATAATAATAATAAATTATCGAGATACGCATAATACAATAACAACAATTAAAATAATATAATTGAGTAAATTATAATATTATTATTGTAAAATAACTAGTGACAACGCCGCAGTGTTGTGAGCGTGGCGTCTATACGTATATTATAATAATACCATCGTCGTACGAGACACACTAGGCGGCGGGCGTTAACTCAATATAATAATATAGTAAGGAATAATAATAATATTGTTTTTTTACGCGGTAAACGTCGTCGAACCGTGCAAGCTCACCGGCTGACGACGACGACGACGACGACAACGACGACGACGATGGCCATCGTCACGGAGCGCGCACTGGCCGCCGGGTCATCATCGTCATCATCATCATCCGTACGCGTACAATAGTTGACCGAAAAAAGAAATCGTCCGACGTCGCCGTCACCGCTGCTGCCGCCGCCGCCGCCGCGTCGCGCGCGCCTGCTGCCACCGCCGTCGACGCCGCCGCCGCCGTCGCCGCTGCTGTTGCTGCTGTGGCCGTCGCAGCAGTAGTAGTACACACGGACGAATCCATCACGGTGCCCCGCGATTATGCGGCCTGCTAGCGACGGACGATACGTGTGAACCTTAAATTGATAAAAAAAAAAGAGGAGAGGAAATCGGCCGGGTGCGTGCAATCATTATATTTTCAGTTTTTTTTTCTAAACATTTTTTATTTTATCTTTTTTCGTTTTTTTTTTCATATAAATACACATATACATATAAATAATAACGCTCTTTTCCTCCCTCCCACCATCATCCAACCCTCACTTCACACCCCGCCCATCCATATTTCCATGAGATATTGTTATTATCAACAACACACATAATAATAATACACAGTTTCTTTCGGCATATTTTTTTCGTATTTCATCTCTTCAAAATAATATATTATTATACTTGATAAATTATTGATGTTGTTGTTGTTGTCGTAGTTTTTTATTTTCATTTTTTTTCTGTTCTATTTTCATGGCCGTAAATAGATAAAAAAAATTAAACTCGTTACGCGTTTAATGGTACACACGGTGTGACGGTGACCCGTGGACGCGACACACAAGGCAGAAACGACGACCGGGTACGTGTCGAAGACGACGAGCGTCGAACAACAAGCACCAGCAGTACCGGCACACATCATCGTGGCGAACGAGGATCGCGTCAGTCCAACTATGTCGAACAACAGCCAGAAGCTGCCGACCACCGAGCGGGTTATAAAAAGTGAGTTGACCGATCAATGATAATATTATAGCAAAATAATAACATTATAGCGTAATATAATGTGGTAATAATAATGCGCATAACCCATAATAATATATTATTATTGCGTTTTCGTTATTTGCATTTTTCTACATTTCGTTCTCGTTTTAACGATCGTCGTTTTTTTTTACTACCACCCTCGCTACCACGGTCGCTGTTGTACCCTCGCCCGGGTGTCTGTTTAAACTTAAAATATCGGCGCGTGGGTACCACCGGTCGACGCGTTTTTCGCATTATCACCACTATATGATTGTTGTTGTTGATGTTGTTGTTGTCGTTATTTTACTTCACAACAGTATTCTCGTCACTTATCATTTCTGCTTGTATAACAATAATACATTATATCACGACGAAGACTTACTCTGATAACGGAACGGTGGCTGCTGCACCAGCTGCTGTTATAGTGTTATACTTATTGTTATGTGTTTGTAGCTCCTTTCCGCCGTCATAGTCGGCATATGACACCTTCTCCTCCTCCTACTACTAAAAAATGCAACTCCCCCCTACCTACCTCCCCACCAACGACTCTCGCCGAAATCGGGTCGACCACCGTTCTCGCGGACGGGCGACGACGACGACCACGACAATTATTATAATAATAATTCGCGAGCGTTACAATATTTTACGCCTGTGCGATGAAAAAAAATTTAGAATCTAAAAATCACAAAAAAATATGAAGATAGTTAAATCGAATTGCCCGGCGATGTCTGTGGAAGTAAAGCGCGTTAATTCATTATGATATTGCGTTTACAACGAAAACAATACTTACGTCACGGCGGCCGTGTAGCACGGGCTGTGTACGCATAAACGTTTCTAATGAGTTTTCCTATAGATTAGAAAAATTCGCGGCGGCGGCGCATAATAAGCAGGCCCGGGCCATCTACCGGAGTGGGGAAGGTTACCAGCGCGTTTGCCCTGGAAATGCGTTATCACAGTTTTTTCACGTCCATTCTACATAATATTATATTGGTGCATCAGCGATATACGTAGAGAGGTACACCTCGTATACCTAGGTGCCGGCTTCTTTATTACTGCCGGTTGATTGATTTTAACCCTTTTGTAATATTATCGGAGCGGCGGAGGTGCGACCACGACGTCGATTCGATAATTCCAATTTTTTTTTTTAAACATATTTCGTCGACTTCGACGACGCCACCCCTAATGCTCCTAAATATCTCCGCCGAACCAGTAATACTATTATTCAATCGTATATATAATATTATACAATATTAATGGCATAGGTACGCCATTTAGCCGATACCCGTTTAGGGACAATTATAATAATGTAGTTTAATATTTTTATACGAACAACATTAATAAGTGCGTCGTTTTATCAGATTTAATACTAACCGAATGTAACACGTTTATAATATACGATAATATGATGCATGTAATTTATAATTCGTGAGGCCGTTTTGTGTTCATATACCCACGCATTTTCTATGAGGACAACGGTTTAATATTTTCAATCGATCCTTTCACAATACATTATAGATCCTGCGCGTGATGGTAGTGTGCAGCGTACATTCGTTATGAATTTAAAACATTTTGATGACCTTATTATTTTATGATTTTATTATTGGTACCTACAGGCTACAACTCGATTTAAAAATTAATAATTACAGTTAATTTTTTACGGTTATAGAACACAATATGTTATTAGGTACTGTGTTTGTTTGTCACTATTGTCGTTACTTTAAATACTCAATGAACACAATATACAGTATTATACGATTTAAACAATATTATAATATAATATTTATAATTTATTGATATGCTGTACACGTAATATCCCAACGACTGGGCGACGAGTTGTATAGTTCTACACCTTAATCAGTGTTCATGACTTATAAAAATAATATTATATATTATTATTATGATAAAGTCAAAACAATCTTACATAAATTCTTAATCTTTAATTCGATATCGTATTGTTCTAACCCAACTCCGCCATCGTATTATCATAGAGACCCGTTTCCAAAGAAAAATAGGTACTTTCACATCCATCTATACATAATATTATCACCGTTTTCGGATGTAAAATATGATTCTTTATATATACGCATAGTTTAAGTATTGATTTTGATATTAATTAGGTCAGAAAAGAGTCTGAAGTAAAAATGTAAATTTCGTCACACAGCGCTGACATTGCGGAATTATAAATTTGTAGTTGAACGTGTTGGCTGTTTGTTAGGGACAGTCGCGCGCGCGCGAGCGAGCGAGCGTGTGTGTGTGTGTGTGTGTGTGTGTGCATACCGAGATATTTCAATGGCCGTAAAAGAGAAACACGAAGAACAAGTGTACGTTTAGAAAGAAGGTCGTGTAAATGGGAAACAAGCGCGGGTGGGAAACACACACACACTCGCACGCCATCGCCACTAACGTAGAGCATAGTTTCAATAGATAATATACCAATAGGTATTATCCTGCCAGTACCTATATTATAATATATTATATACCTCCTTATTCCTTAAACGAATTGCAGACGAAGGCGACGAATTAAAAATAATCGATGGTAATAATAATAATGATAATATATTGTACCCGCACTTGTTTGATTTTTCCACGTCCATATATTTCGGTTCTTTGAGAAGAGTCGAAGTATATTATATGCATAAGTACATAGGTATTGTATAACACGAGTATATTATATTTGCCTGTACTGTTTATTAACTATAATAATATAGTAAATTGTAAATGTATTACATGTATATTGTTGACCTATCATGGCTACCAATAGAAAAAAATGCAACACAAATATTAATTTATGACATAATATTTTATAGAAGTACAGAATAATGCAAATATTTTAAAAACCTCAAACTCACCCCCACTCAAAATTGTTCCCTTCTGAACGGCGTACAAGTTCAATTTGTGTCAAGAGTAACGACGGTTTACCTATAAAATTTTTTTCAAAAACAAGTATGTCTCCTATCAGCTTTTTCTGGTCTTATATTATTCCGCAGCAATATTGCAAGTGTTCCTTCGTATTATTTTAGCTTTACAAAGTAAAAAACATTTTCAAACTCGATTTTTTTTTAAATTTTTTTTTGACAGTTAAAGCTTAAAATGTATGCGTATTTACATTATTGATGAAAACTTCCGTGGAATTTGAATAATTAAGAAAAGAAATAATCGGTTTCTAAAAGTCGACGCTTTAAACCCGCCTTCTTTCATTGTGATACCATCTCAATATATTCATAATGTTTCCTGCAACCTTTGACTAATGAATTTCGTCAATTCTGATTTTTATCATTATAAATCAATATTAGGTATATTCAATTTGGATACACAGTTATTTACACTTCGCTTCATTTTTTTTTTATTACAAAAAAACATTATGATTAAATAACATTTATTTATTTATGAAATAAAACTATTAATTAATTTTATAAAAAAATGTTCATATTTTTCAAGTTTGGAAATGTAAAAACGTTTTTTAAAAAATATTACTGGATATTAAAATAATTAATTTAAGCTCCCAACATCTGAAGTTAAAGCTTAAATGAAGGAATTTGAGTTAAAATTCTTTATTTGGATACTTAGGTATAGTTTTAGTTTTATTATGTTTAGAATGAACAATTTTTTTAATTATATTCTTTAAGAGTACCTATGTGTAACATCTGTTGTCTCTGTCACTATAACAAAACTACAGGGTCTTGGCATATTTATCGTTTGTAGCCAAATTTTTAAAATTAGGTAAACATAAAATATACTAAAATTGACTAACAAAGTGTTAAACAAATGCTCTATGCTATGCATAGACCGTTTCAATATTTTATGTAATTGTAACAATAATAATTGTTTAAGTTATCAATAAATTAATATATTTGTATATTATATATATATATATATATATACCTAACTATATACGTGCGGTTTCTTTAATACTTTAAATATTGATAAAAACCTATACACTTCATTGGCAATTATTTTTGCAGTAGGCTACACTACTATTAATTTGAATGGTTTAGCAACAACATTTTAAGAAAATCGATGTTCGGTCTAGCTATAGCATGAGTGTGTGATAATCGATAGATAAAGACAACACATTTTACGCTGACGTCACTTTAATAATTGTATTGTTTATATTTCGTGACTATTTAAAATTAAAACAATAAAATAACTTAATTTAACTTAATTTAACTCGATGGTATTTTAGTTTTTTTTATAAAATTGTTGGTTTTACGGTATATGGGTATACCTACATTGACACCCCTATGTCCATTGTCTAATGTTTCTACACATACAATTATTTAATAATATATTCTTATATATTAGTTATTACCAATGAATATTTAATGCATTTTCCATATTCTCGTGTTTTAGTTAACTGTTTTTTTTATAAATTAGCTGTGAAAGAATTGGGAATCTACCTTTAAGTATGATGACTGATTTACTTAATGCACCTAATAATATCAAATTACTCTAGGTATAATTTATAAAACATTTTGACGTACCTATTTAGTACTTTGGTATAGAGATTCTGAATGTTTTCTGAGATTAAAATGTTTATGCATCTGTCTATTTTCATCTTGTACTCTGCCAGATTTTGGCAATATGGTATACATAGAAACGATTTCTGTAACAAAATAATGTTTGCACCTAATATTTATTTAAATTGTATCACCTATACTATTTTATTTGTTTCTATTACAATAGAAAACAGAAACAGAAACAGAACTCTCTTTCTATAGGCACTTGCGAAGAGAGTTAAAAAACCAAATATTAATTATTAATAATATTCAGCTAAATATTTACTTATAAATTCATAACATTTATTTAAATTTATTTTGTCGTTTGTTATTATTTTTTAAAATTATTTTCAAAAACTTTTGACACAAACATAAAGAACTGTATATTTAGTTCTTGCGTTTAATAAATGCTAAAAATACAAAGTTATTTAAACTTAAATTATTTTTATTAGCAGTTTTTCGACTACATGTTTTTAAAAAATGACATCTTTGGCCTACCATCATGATGATGACTTGTTCCATCACATTCACGTTTAAACTTCGTTACGATAATATAACTAATAATGTAAATATAGTTATATATACATTTGTGTGTTTGTAAAGCGTACACGATGTCAGAAACTTTGGACTTTGGATCGAAGTCAACCATATTATTAAGATTAGCTAACAAATTTAAGGATTAAAATTGAAACAATTAAATAAACATTGGTTTACACTTTATTGGCTGTACAGGCTTAAAAGGGGGTACCCAGGTCACTTACTTGGCTACAAAAACAATAAAATACCCATAGAAGTTTTCAACATAAGGCACAACTCAAGTACTACACAGTACGTGTCATGGACTTGATTTTTTTTCAACCCGTCAAAAAATCAATACATCCAGCTGTGTTCTGCCACCGTGTATCCGAGCCATTATGTTTCTGAAAATAATACATTTTATTGGTGAAATTAATTTGACTAATTATTTTTTGATAGCATTTTGATATATATATAAATATTTATACACGCAACACAGTTCTTTGAAATTCAATCGTTTTCTATAAAAAGAAAGCTCTCGTGTTTCTTAATTTCATCACAACTCATTTTATCGAATTTATGTGGAATACAATGTAATAACACATTGAATAAAAAGAATAAAGATATTTTTTTATCTCGCAAATAATTACGAAAAATTGGCTTATTATCTATGAATATTAGATAAACTCGTGTATTAGTTTATAATATCATATTATACACTCTATACAGTCCATAAATTTAAACTTCACTTAAATATGGCCTGTATGAAACTCTATATTTTAACTCTATAGTTTTTTCTACATATATAATATAGTTTTGTTCACATATTTTCAATAGAATATATAAAATATACGATCGTAGTATCTAAATATTGTTATCGATAAACCATAGTGGAGTCCGCTAACAAATTTTATTTTGTCAATCGAATTTAAATATTTCCAAAAAATGTTATCCAGAACACCTTATACAATAGAATTTCATTGTAGGTCGTATAATAATAAATGCATAATATTATCGTTACACGTTCGATCACAATAAAGTTTACTGAGTAAACGAATACAACCCGATTCAAGAGCTCAAAACGAAAATCTAATGACCAATACTATATATGTTCGTTTTTCTTCTTCTCCACCGTTCGCACTTCGTTAGCATTTACGCCATTATAACAATATGTAAGGTCGCAAATACGGACGAATTCGCTAACTATTGTATACTGCCATATACGTGTACATAAATATCATATATATATATATTATAAAGCAGGTATATAGGTACGCGTTTTCGTAATGCAAACAGTGTATTTCCTTGTTAACAGCGGCGGTAAATATATAACTTGCATGTCTCTGTCGGCCAATATAACTGCTGCTAATGCTCGGCGCCGCCGTTCGCAAAGTGTACATAAAGGGGGGTGTGGCGAAATAGGTCACTGTTTCAGTGTAAAAAAATGATAATGAAAAAAAAAAAGCAAAATATATAATATTAATATATAAATGTCGAATAACAAACCAATTATCTTTGCCCATTAAAAGTACATTAAAGTGTATTACTCACACACCACTCTGTCACCACTTCGACTCCTCTTGCAGTGATATTATAATTCTGTATTATGTAGTATGTAATATTATTATATAGCGATCGGTCCTACTACAGCACGATAAAGTAAAATATGTATTAAAATTTAATATGATTATTTATCTTCGATTCATCGTCGTCGTAATATTGCGCATTCCGCATTGCGGTACACGAATACAAAATCGAGTAATAATAATAATAATAATAATAATAATAATAATACCAGATATTGTATGGCTTTTATATATTTGTTTTGTTTTTATCGTTATTATTATTATTATTATTATTATTATTATTATTATTATTACGTTTTAGTGTTTGCTCGGTACCTATAATATACGTATAATATACTTTAACACATATCGTGGGGGTCGCTATTATCAGTATTATCTTATTATAATAATCTACCCTCTCGTATAAGCGCATCCCGCACAGCATTGCTGCTGTAGGTATTGTGTGTAAGAAATTACAATACAGTATCGATATAATAGTAATAATAATACGTAAGATCCTAAAATGTTATCAGTCTCTTAAAATTAGATGGTACTTTAAATACGTTTCGACGCCGCCGCCTCTTTTAGTTTGTAACGTTACATATTATTATAAATAAAATATATTATAATATTATAAAGGCGTGCATGATAATTTCATTACTCTGCACACTGGCAGTTCATGCTACATTCTTTAAAAAAAAAGGCTCATTAAAGCAATTTAAGTATAAATTTACAAAATTTTTCTGAAATATATAAATTATGTTTTTTTGAGTAGAATCTGTGCCCGTATATAATAACGACGTAAACACCATGATTATGATTAGTATTTTGGACTTGGAGATTATTGCTGAAATTTAGATTCATTAACACCTGCAGATAAGCGTAAATAATAAATCATCAGTATAATTATGAGTACCTACTTGTGATGTATTTCGAAATTTCAATTCAACTGACTTTAGTCTTTAATTTTGTTTAACATATTCCATATTTAATTGTCAAAAAGTAATCTTAGCTATACATTATATTTTTGTATAATACCTAACTTTACCTAACTATATTTAATTCGATATATGACTATTTACATGTTTGCATTGATTGTTAATAGACATTAAGATTTTTTAAAAATAATTTATTATTTGACAAAATTTCAATAAAATTAATTTTCTTATTTAACAATGTTTTTTAAAATATATTTTTCGATGTTCAAAGTTTTTTTTTTTAAATCAAGTACACTTTTTTAACAATGCCACGTGTGTTACTGTTTTACACTATACCGATAATGAAACCGAGTTTAGGACTAAAATGTGTCAAAAATGTATAGGAAAATATTTAATCTGTAGCAATTAGTAATAAATAATAATATTTAGCTTTACCTAATAAAGGTATTCAGTAATAATATATTTAATATTATTACTTTCATGCCTTAAAAAAATGTTGGATATATTTAGATTTTCAACTGTAATAATATACATTTTAATTTATAAAATTATGATGCTTATATTAGATGTTTTATAATTCATTAGATCGATGTCAACTCAACTTTTTTAACAATAGTTAGACATAGAGTTTGAACTTATTATTTTTTATCAACTAAAACTACCGTTTGTTCTTGTTTAATAATTATTTTTAATTCTAAATTTGTCTTTTACGTCGTTATTAATTTCAATAGGTAGGTGATATATTTTATTAAATTTAATTTATACATTTTCAAAAATGTAATTTAAACATTAAAATTTGGCTTATATTTTATCATACGACGAAATGGTTGGGCAATTTCCAATTTTTTTTTCTAAGCGCCAGTAACATAGTTCACGTATCATCATAGCATGCCTACATGTATTTGTAAGTTGTTAGGTACTAAATTTGAATATAGTTCTGGCAATAATATAAATTAAATAAATTAGTCTGGAAATTTTGGCTAACTTGTAAAATCTCGGATAACACCAGGTGTCAAAAACAATAACACAGTTTGTGCCTTGCACCCGTTCACACATATTTGACTTACGATCATAGCTAATTTTAACAGTAAAAATACAAAAAGTAAAAAAAAAACTTTCAATTTTTTTGTATATATATATTATACCTATTATGTTTATTAAGCTTACAAAGAAATATATTACTATTGTCATTCATTTTAATTGTTTACAACTATTGATAGTTTAAAATATGGTTAGATTTAGGTAATTTTATTTTAGTTTTAACTTTTAACACATATAGTAAAATAAGTATTGAACTTATAACAGAGTAAAACGAGCACAATTCATTTAAACTATAAATTTGTTCAACTAAATTACAGCCAAGAATTTGGTTCGTTTGCAGAAATATCTCTACTCAAACGAATTTTTTTTGAAATTTTTTGTCAGTTGCACACCAAATCTATATTTAACACGGTGACCTTGGTAAAATAATATATTCTCGAGATTCATTGTGAATAAATTCGAATTTCTCTTGAATTTTAAAAGTTAATATTATGTAAAAATCTCTTTCACATTATATTAATTACTTATAATTAGAAATTAGTTTTCAGTAGTCAATAGTTAACATCATATTATATCAAATTATGTATATATGTATATGATAAATTTGACAAAAAAATATTATTATAAATCACATACAGAGTGATTCTTTGAATACGAGATACTCATCATTTCGAAAACTATTATTATACCTTTAACATCATATGTTTTATGTCTTACATTAAAAGAATCTCCCTATATAATTATTAAATACCTATACATTATTGACTTTTTGTTTCATAAACATGATTTAATTCAATATAGTTTTTAAGCATGTTTTCCGATTATTTTTATCTTAGTATATTCTGACTCATTGTCAATAGGTAGGTATGTTTATACATCTACAACACAGCTGATATAGGCAAATTAACTAATATTAATTATTGGCTTATTTTTCTTAATATATTTTACACGATTATTGTTATCAATAAATTAAAATTAGGTTCATACATTTATGTGGCAATCCCAATAATAATTTATTGTCAGAAATATCTTAACAGCTTTACATTGTAACTTTTAAGTGACATTCAAAATGAGTATGTTCTTTATGAATTTGAGAATTTTTCATAAGAAAAGTGATTAATATGAATGGTTTGTTTACTTTTTTTATGATTGGAGTATACACATATTTACATAGGTAAATCATTTTATACTTTTGTTGATGGAACAAAGAATGTTTATTGTTTATACAATGATAATATATTTTTTCAATTTAGTTTAAAATTTTACTATTAATACTATATTTTTGGGTAGTATGCTAAAATGCATTTTTATAGTTTTCTAAAAAATATAGAAAAAAAGCATGGTAAATAACGAATTCTATTTGAACATTCTACAAAATGTATTTTGTTATTTTGTTTTAATCCAGATTATCGATAATAATGATATTTAAGTGTTAAAAATGTCACCATGATTGTTTATTTTATGATAGTTTAATTCGAAATAACATTCATACACTTTTTAATTCCGTCGAGCTTAAATAATTTGTATCGTTTTTTTATTAAATTGAAAATTTTAAAACCTAAAAATAGAATGTTCAGTTTTAAATTAGGTAACTATGTTATTTATACTATTGTTAATTTACTACAAATGGCTAATATATATTTTTAAAAACACTCAGTACTGTTTTTTTAGTATTAATTTTCAATAATAATATTAATACTTATAATAATTTACACTAAATAATATAATCCTCGAGTAATAACCACGTAGTTGATGCCTTAAAACAATTAATAAAAAAAAAACAATATCCTGTGCCATATATTTTAGACTATATTCTGTATTTTTATCCGTATATTTCAATTTGTTGTTGCAGGTAATTAGAGAATTCATTATTTTGTGAGTTAGTTTTTAATTTTATAGATAGGTAAGAAGGCCCTAACTATACAACGTACCTAATTTTCTATAGATTTCTATTATCTAATAATCATTCAAAAGTTTTTAAAAAATGCATAGTCTCGTATCATTTTATTACGAAATACAATAGTCGTCTAGTGCTTTCGAAAGGCAACACGCTCTTTTTTTACTTCCTATATTCAAGTTAGTAACAGAATTTCATATTCGTCATTCTCTTACATTTTTGTTTTATTGTTACTGACAATAATATTTAAATATTTCTGTAGGTTAATAGACTCTATGTAACTAGGTTTGTATATTATGTAATAAATTATTTTTAGCAAGATTTTAAATTCATTTATTTGAAAAATGTTAAAGAAATAGATTTTTATATTATTTAAAACTGTTGCTGGTCTCTTACATTTTGTATATCCACTGAGACATTGCAGTGTTGTGTATACGTTGGTGTGCATTTCTAAAGCCAATATTATACTAAGTCCTGTGTAAAACGACCCAAGTTTATCTATTTTACCATATATAAAATCCAAAATTATAGATTTTTCCATTATAGTTTTGTTTTACCGAGTGTACTTTTAAGACTCTAGTACTTTTATACGATTACTTATATTATAATTATTATATTATAGAGGCATATTCTACTATCGCGTACGAGTGTAAGCAATATTTACACACTATGCTTTTGTTGCTGAGTCGTATGATATCTGATGCGGAAGAAAGGACATATTTTTGTTGAAGTTTTGTCAATGGCTGTGTTGTAATTTTTTTTTCGGTGATGACTGAACTCTTGCAGCGAAGTTTAAGTGCTTGGTATAGTTGAGCAACCTTTGTAATTGGCCGTATTTTGAGAGTGCGCATCTGGTTGGAGTATTATACACCGTAATGTTCGTTACTATTCGTTAATCATATAATATAATATGAGTACTTACGATTTCAGCATTAATGAATTACTTGATGTGGTTTCCTTATTGTCTTGAGTTGTCGGATGTGACATAAAATGTGTCGCGTCTTATCGATCATATATTTTCATACGTGCGTGGCATACATTTATTAGCGTGATAATATTATAAATGTAAGTACCTCCTGGATCCTATATAGTAAAAAGAATAGAGTGTGAAGTATTATACAATTAAAATGTATTTTAGGTTCGAAAGAGACGAGTGAATTTTATTGTTTCCCTTACCTACTCATCGAGTGCCGCGTTAATTACGTTGTGTGTACCAATAATCGCGTTCTTTCCATCGCATTCCCGTGGATGAAAAAAAAGTACAATATTCGTATACCACGGTATAATACACCTATATCATCTTTATACCTATTTAACGGCATGCATAATATTATGCATGCGCGTGTGTGGCTGGCACCCAGCGCCAACTAAACAAATAACTCATTGCTATTTGAACAGGTTAGTGCACTCCTTTTCGGTTATGTTTACACACGAGCGATAAAATCGATATGAGCAAACAGCAATTCAAACTTCATCAATGGCTTCTGGCAAAACGAGGTTTGGGGATCAATCCAAGTGTTGATACAATATATACGTACGGTTTGGAGGCGTTACTCTATGTCTGATATCTGTAACATTATTGTCTTCGACAGTTGAAATTATCGTATTTTATTCATACCGAAAATATGGTGTTATTGCTATAAAAGCGCGTTTGCATAATATATATCTATATAATAATACAATATATAGGTAGGTACAGCCTTTTGAACTGCTATATATGTGTATAATATAATATGTGTAATGTATAACTTATATTTTTTATACCTACGCGTTGGCTGATATATGAAAAAATGGGAGAACAAGGTGATCCACCCCGTATTAATAGTATATATGAATAATATATCTCCATTTCTGAATAATAACCATATTTATTATAATGCATTATTATTATTATTATTAACACGCCGCATCGTCGTCTGCCAGCACTTTTATTCCGATGTTGTTTAATCATTTTATTTTGCTTATACTTTTTCGACTCGCGCTGCGATGTGACTACTTGGGTGGGTTTAGCTTGACGAAACCTAAACAAATCGCAGTCTCAAAGCCAAAACCGCCGGACCATTGCAGCGGCGAGGAGGTTAAAAAACATCCCGTTAAAAAAATACGCTTATATAAAACGTTTGTCTCGCACAGCTTTAGCGTATCGACGGACCTAAACACACACACGCACACACGTGAATATATATATATATATATATAGGTCGTCGTCGCAGTCGTATATAGTGTATGCGCGTGGCACGCCCTGTGAAAATACCGTCCGGCCACACGGGGTCATGATGATGGAGCAATAGAGTATAATAATATGATGTACATTACGATTATATACAGTTGGATATAAATCGAAACGTCTGCCATCTATGCTTTTCTCATACCGTGCATGACATCACAATATAATTCTTCCTTCTCCCGTAGTAACAGGGGATATACGGCCATGTACACTAAACATAATAACATGATCCGATCGTCCAAATTATATTAGGAAGTGCGATATGGATGGAACCGAACAGTGGAGTGACGGTTTTTTTATTCTAAGGGGAGGGGAAAAGGGATGGAAAATATTATAGGAAAAGAATATTTGATATACCTATTACCTATATACACACACTAAACATATATTATATGATCCGATGGGCACATATATATTATATTAGCTGCAAATGCGCAATATGCGACCGAACAGTGGCAAAGACCTTTTTTTCTATGGGGCGGGGAAGATGGTTGGAAAATATTAGAGGAAAAAACCTAGACAATATAGGTTCCGTTGAGGTACAAAACATTTCCAAAAAAACTCAGATTTTAGCAATGCCCGATTTATATTACGTTTGAGTTTATCATGACTTTTTATCAAGTCTAACAGGTAACCTATCAAATAATCGATTAATTGGGCATTTTTTAAGCCAGTGTGTTGGGGTTTTGGATCCTTGCACCACTCGTATACGTATAAGCCCTCGAGTGTTATATCATACCTACTAATAACGACACGAACTTTTGAAATTGTTCTCTGATGTTCCCAAAAACTATAACTATAACTGTATTAGTCCTGCGGCTTCCCAAAAATCGAATAAACGCAAATGTTTGACGAATATAATCAAATATAACTTAATTAAATCTTACAGTATTATAATATTGTTATCTCGGCACAATATTAAAGTCGATACTCCCATTCCTCATTTTCTTTTTATTGACCAAACTTGCCATTTACATTCTATAAAGTGGTTTTGTTATAAATTAAGTTAAATATTTATTAGACTATTTTGTATTTTTTTTATTGTTAAATTATGATAATTTTCGTATAATAAATATCTAACTAGTAACTCGTGACAATAATTAATATAATAATGAGTTTAGTATAATCAAAATTTGTATTTAAGTGTTATAACAAGTCACTGAAAAAATGTTCAATCAATAAGCGCTGTTAAATATTTTAAACAAAATTATTAATTTAAAAAATACTTAAATACTGATGTAATAATACATAATACAATATTGTAAAATTTTTGATCGGCACACATATCACATTTGACTTTTGCTTAATTTTAGTAAGAAGTTTGATTAACAGTTAAATTTTAGAAATATGTCTCTATACCTAATATAATTATAACTATAGCATATTTTTCCATTTACAATATTCAAACAAATATAAATAAAGCTTTTAGCTTTAACGAAATATATTAAGCATCTTGGTAGTTACATTTAATATATACTATTATAATTGTGACCAAAATTATTATGGATGTTGAATAATAAAAATTCCAATTTCTAATTAAATTGATCTAATAATGTATTTTTCTAAAACATGCATAAATAAGTGTAAGTAGTGTTCATATTAAATTTTAAAAAAATGTGAAGTTTGAACTACCTAATAAAAATTAAAAATGTAAAAGTATAATGAAAATGTTTTTAGTTAATCATATTATATATTTGACGTTTTTACCAACACAAAAAAACTGTTTTTATTTTGTTTTTGATTAATTACTTTGTGTAGTATCTATAGCAACATGAAAAGCACACATAATATAACATAAGCTTTAAAGTATTTGGGTTAGGTAAAGATGTTTTGTATGATATTTATTAATTCCGTGCTTAATAAGTATTAGAAAAAATGTATTTGAATAATGCTACTTTAACAGTACTAGCTGGTTACAATTTGAACTTACACATAATAAGTTGCGTGCTAAGAGTTTTTTTTTAACTACTAAACTTTCCTTCGTCGTGATTTTTAAAATTAATCACGCGATTTAAAAACACCAAAATAATTGTCCAGTCGCTTGAGTGAATAATTTGATTCCAATTAGTTATTAAAGTTGAATAGTTTTCTTTTAAAAATATTTAGAATAATAATATCATATTATAATTATATTGACATTACAAATCACGATTCAAAATTGACCTCTATTGACCTTTTATCAACTCCGTTTATTAACCGATCGCAATACACGACAATGTAATTGCCTTAAATGGCTTAAATTGAAGAATATTGGCTCAAAAATAAAAATGTGATATTATTGTGTGATAATTCGTTACATCAACGTTACATCGTTTATTGAGTACCAACTCTCCGGTACCGGTGTTTTCTATTGTCAACACAATTCTTTAAATTTATAAGGAAAAAATACTTCTTTAATAAATTGACCTTTTATATGTATAAACATTTAAATGTCAACAATTTTCTTTTTAGTATTCGATTTCAAAATAGGTATCTTAACATTTTGATTCTGGATACCTACATTACCATGAACCTGTTGACAGCGTGACACAAAACAATCTTATTGATATTATGAAGTTTTTTCCGATTCTTAGAAATCCATTTTGGATAGATTGTATTGGGGTTGATTACAGTTGAAGCTAAAAATCTAAATAAAAAAATATTCTGTTGAAAATTATGCAGAAGTAGTTACAAAGGAGAATGGATTCCAAAAAAAAAAAGATTGCATGAGACACATGTCTTTTCAAAAGAAAATTAGAAGAAAATAATAAGTGGGAAAATTTAATTTTTCTTTTTCTTATCTATCTAGTTAACATAAAACAACTCCAAATGTAATTAAAAACTTCAGACTATATTATTATTATAGTATGTAATTTAATTTAATTTGATGATTTCTTTTAATATCTTAAAGTTTTTAATTTGTTTACAAACTACGGCCGTGTATAATCGGTTTTGACTGAAATTTAAAAGACTGTATTAAAATATCTCACAACTGAGTATATAGACATTTTCAATCTGCTTATTATAATTAACTTTAACTTTAATAAGTCTTATACCTATCGAGTTAATGAAACGTCTAAAATCACCGAATAATGTTTTATGTAGGTTAGTGAAACGAGTCTTTCAAACGTCCAATCTTAAACTGGGTATATTATGATGGCCTTTTAAAATAATTAAGCCTCCTCCCCCCTTCCCCATTACCGTAAAATCTACATTAAAGGAAACTCGCACAAATTATACGATTAAAGCAGTTGACTATATTATCAACGTTCCTGGTGGCTGTTTTTGATTAGGCTTCGTGGTAAATAACAATATATGTGAATGTGACATAAGCCGCTGAATTTAGCGGTTCATGTTCGTTTTTTTATGGATTTAAGAAGTAGAGCGCTGATATTATCCCTGGTGCCCCGAAAAAAGTTTAATAAAATAAAAAATGTGTTAAATTTAATTCGACAAAATATATAATATACTACTTATATAGGTATACATTATGAATACCAACGTTTTAGAAGTAAGTACCATAAAAAGTAAAATACAATATACTGTACATCGGGTTCAGTTTATATAGAAGAATAGGTAATTTACATTTTTATAATATGTCGTAAATTCAAAAAGTGGGTTCTGCAGACTCTCTTAAGTACAGGCACTGTAGGTACCTACTGATTTATTTAATCTATTTTATTTATTACGTAACGGATGAGATCAAGTGATACACAGTCGAAAAGTAAATGAAAAACACGAGACGCATAATATATATTGTTAGGTAAATAAAACGATGAACATGAAAATATAAAAAGCTGCATAGCACTAAAATATATAAACCTCATCACCTCATCGGTCAGGCACATCGCATGCGATCGAAATTCGAGGGGATGGCCGTAATGTAGTCGATATAGTCGGTACTAAATAAAAAACGTGCAGAAATATTTGTCGAGTGATCTAATACCATCGCGTTAGGTGTACTGTGTTTAAAATATATTATGTTGTTCGATAAAAAATAAAATTAACATAATATTATTATAACTTATTAAAACGGATTCCTGAACTCTTATTTTTATACTATCTATGCAGACATGCAGTGCCTATATCCAAAACACAGATTTACTGCCTACCACCACGCCTAAATAGATACATTTTTTATAAAACAGTTCGTGTAGTATAATATGTTGAACGGTAAAAGGTTGTTGTTAACTGTGCCGTCGATTTCTCGTCGTGCAAATGACTGCAGGTCGAATATCGACATTGTATATTATGATGTTATACTCTATACCGCCGAACATTTCGCCCGGTGTGTTCGAGTGCCCAAAGGCTATACACACAATGTATATATCTAGTTAATTGTTCGGCTTTGGTATATAATACCTAAACTGCAGCAGATATTACATTGTGTATCGTACTTATATTATATTACTATACAAATAAGGTTATGGTCAAATAATATTACGTATATAATATTATATGTTGTATATGTGTATTGTATACATGTATAATATAATATAATATATAATATGTTCCCCGCAAATACCGTGTTAAGGCTATTTCGTAATTTACCTGTTGAACGGGTCGACCGAAAGTGAGATATATATATATATATATATAGGTCCAGTTATTTAACTGCGTGTACAGTGTGTATAATGTGTGTGTACGACAAGGCGTACATGCCTATAAGAGCATGATGATCTATCTATAAGGATCCCCAATACACGAAACGAGAATGATGTGGAGAATGTTATAATAATGATACGTATAGGCGAGGCCTATTTCTGTTATTCATCGATCGCGCGATGACGAAAATCGAAAAATTCATCCGTGCCCAAAGGCGTAGCGTGGCCCAAGTTATCTGCACTCTGAGATGGCTGTTTCGGTGCACCAAACCTTGTAGATATCGTTTGCAGGGACACGGCGATCTGCAATAATCGACCTTGTGTTATGATTTGAATTATAAATAATTTAAAAAATCTAGAAAAACATTTGATATTATCTGCAGCTAATTGTTTTTTATTATTATTATTCAAATATGATCCATAAATTAAATTTGTCACAGTTTTCTGCGTAATATTTGAGATTTGACATGTTCTATTACAATATATTTCAGATTATTCCTTAGCTAATGTAGATTTATATTGCGTTGCACATTATTTGTTAGGTAATATAAAACTATAATAATATTATATTAGATATTCTTAAAAATATATCATTTACATAAAAAACAAGATTTACAATTGAAAATGTGAATTCACTACTAAACAAAACATTCTCTTATTATTTAATAACACATTTTTATATTTTTAAGAGAAATGTTAAAATGTACAAGTTATTTCTCACTGTCCTTGAAAAAACATTTTTTTATCCTTATTTGCTTACTCATCTCACAGTTTTGCCAAATAATTTTAAACATAAAAAATAATTATTTAACGTTCCGTTTTTACTATGCTTACAGTTTAGATTATATGTACATATATATTATGGTGTATTATTCAATGTAAAGTATAGTAACATGTAAAATATGGAGTAAGTACGTTGTGTAATAAATTTAAAGTAAAAATAAATACATTTTTACTTGTATTATTTCTTTGAATTTTGAGTAATAATAATAATAATAATTTAACCATAATAGGTACTATTTATAGACTTAAAAAACATACACTTAGTATACATCATAATATATTATTATGAAAATGTTATGAATACCTTGTTTTTTAATTCAAAATATTAGTATACTTTCAGTGTGTACAGTATATCTATTAAAACAAAAATTATTATATCGTATGTTATTTCTGCAATCGCCTATTTGTTTACCATGTGCTAGACTGCCAGGACTTTTTTTTCCCATGAATTAATCATTTATTGTGCTTGTCAAGTTTTAAAAATAATATTTTGCTCTGTAAGTATATTGCATTTTGTACAAGAAACAGTATTATTCACTATCTACGTATAGCTCAATTTATCATTGTATATTTATACCCTAGAATGCGTGTAAGTATCAAACTTCAACGGTTATCATACCAAAAATAATGACAGTTAAAATGTTTTCATAATAATTTATTATTGTGTGTAATGTATTATGGACGATATTTTTCCGCTTCATCTTAATTAGGTATTTTAAAAACTCTTTTTTTAGACGGATATCAGAACATTTACAACATTGGTCTGTATCCGTCATAATTTTGAAATTGCTTTTAAGACAATTAAAATGAAATATGAATTTATGGTATTAGCAAAAAAGTTTTTAAAACTATAATAGGTTTAACAGATTACATTTCAACAGATTAAAGTTCAAATTGAATCTCGTTCAATTCCTCAACAAATTATTATTTTGAATGTTACAAAAATGTAGAAATACTGTAGTAGTATACAGTTAAATGTCGACTTTTGAAAATATTCTCATATCAGTGCATTAAGAAGTAGAAGTGTATTACGCTTAGGGATAAAAGAGTCTGCTTGCCCAAATTGATATTATGATGATACAAATTATACAAAATTGTATTGACTTTAAAAATGTGGTACCCTTAACATGTTTCCGCCCCGAGACGTTTGCAATTCCCCGCCACTTAAATGCGCTCGCATTTCATTTCAAAAATATGTTAATCGTAATCTTAAACTCCGAAAATAAAATGCTTGTTATAATATACTTACCTATTTATCGCAGTACGTACTGTCGTAATAATGAAACCTCGAAGTCCCATCAAAATAATTAGAGACATTTAATGTTATAATTATTGTATCTCAATTTAATAATTATTGATCGCAAGTCCTAAGTGACATACGATAGGAAATTGATGAAATGTTAAAATAGTGGCCAGTAGGATTGTATTTCCTTCTATAATCTATATATATACATATACATTATATACATACACCGTACATGCGGTGGTACAACATAAAGCTATAGTAAATGTTTGCTTTGTCGTTCGATTCGAATGTTCGCAAATGTCATTATTTGTTTCATCGGGGTTTCGCTGTTTAGTGTCCTCAAATTAATTAATTCCATCAGGTTGGCGTAATTAGCACTATATTCAAATCTTGTCGTTTTGCATGATTAATAATCTATATTTTACCATACAACTGGCGCATCTAAACACACTTTGCAAATATCAATATAGGAGTAAGAATAAATCAAAATACACAATACGTATTGGCATCCAGGGCGCGTATTTTCTCTTGACAAGTCCCTTTACAGGACTATAACGGACGCCGTATGTCCTATGAGTATAATATTGTGTGATTACGCCGAATTCATGAAAACATCAACGCCATTGCCGAATGCGTGAAATTTGATTGCCATTAAATCGCTAATTTCGGCGTAACACATAACATTATACAGTACCCATAAGCATTACACAAATATTATTACATTGATCGACGTGTGTATTAATATTATACGTGGAACTGTCGCCATCTGCAGCCTGAGGCGAGGATCACGTGACGATTATACTCCGCTCGGGGCGACTACAAATAATAGACCGATTATTTTTCTTCTTCTTCTTTTCACTCTCGATTCCACCAACTCTGCAGGGTACTATCGACTGTGAATATACCGCGACCTGATAGCCACGTGATAGCGTAATAATATTTTTCAGAAGAAAAAAAAACGCATTTACATAACGAGACACTAAAGTTTATACTCCGACCCGAGCTATGCGGAAACGGCAGCGTCAACGTCGTTTTATCATTTGGCGACGTTAACCCTCACACACACATACACATACATTTACACGTACATTATAATATTAAATTCGTATGCTTTGCTCAGCGAAACAGCGAATGGGAGCCTTTCTCCCCCCCCCCCCTCTCTATAAGCGCGCACCACCTCGTGAACGCTCTCCGCCAAACCCCTTACAGGACCTAGCGCGCCGCGCCTAGTCAGATTTTCCGGCGAGTGGAGTCTTCGCCATACGTGCACTCCGCAGGTTTATAACCACGGTTGTGTCACCATGTTATACCGTCGTCGTCGTCGTATAACCGTAGTATTGGTAACCGGTGCGGAGCGAGCGGCAATTATCACATATTATGGGACGTGCTCTCCGCATTCGTGTCGCGTAGTTATCATCAGCGCCAACTCGAGGGGTGTGACGACCTCGAGCACTCTCGGTGTTGTTATACGAATAACGTTTGTGTCAGTATTCTAGATAACTGCAAAGACGGTGTACGGTGACCTATACGTATGTAGGTACTCCGAAACTGAACACAATGATAATATATACATATATATTTATATATAGGACTGGGGATTAAGACGGTAGTATTATATTGTTGCATAACCCTATGGGTACTCGTGTGACCGTTGTACGAATAAAATAATATTAATAATATAATACGCGGTTGTCCTGTCGTGGCGGCGGCCGGTGTAGAGGTGAGAATAAAAAGGTAAAAAAGGAAAGGGCGGCGACGGCGGCAGGACGCGCGCGTATATAATCCCGGGTTGACCTCGTTCGTCATGCTCGCGATTATCCGGCAATTGGACGGTAAGTGGCGGCAGTGGTGGTACGGACAGTCTGTCGGCTTAATAGTATAATAATATTATTTCGGGCGGAGGGTTGTCGTCTTTGCGCGGCCGGCCCGCTTCAAGTCCCGACGTTGAAACGAACGAAAAAACCGTGCTACAATGGCCACTGCAATCATATTGCACCGCCGATTTCTGTTTATCGCGTGCCACGACGGCGATAAATATATAAAATATTATTTTAGCCATCCACAGCCGTCGAGATGATGTATGTATATACACTTCGCTCGCCTTGATGCCGGCCCGCAGAGATGACGCCGACCGAGTGTGGTGTATAAACGCCGTGAGTGTTGTAGTAAGCGCGCGCGCGCGTGAAGCTGACAATCGATACCGCCGCGGTGGTGCCAGTGGTGCCGGCGGCAGCGGTGGTGGCTCCGCGGTGGTGGTGCGGTGGCGGAGTGGCATCGGCGGCGGCGGCGGGCCGGGTCAACCGCCATGGCAACAGGTACGACCGAGTTCTCCCGAACGACACGCGACGACGAGCGTTTGGACCGCCGCCAAGCGGACACCGCGGCTTAATGGATATTTCGCAAAGGCCGCCTGCCCCACTATAACATCCCCGGCTTTATAATAATAATATATACCTACGCGTATCCGCAATACGTCCATTTTGTGCTATTGGTTGGAGAGCAGCTTTTTCCACCCCATATATATATATATATATATATACCCTTATAAACGTATTAATAATGCACCCACACTCCACAGTAAAGTAGTCGGGCGAGGACTATACCCACACACACACACACACACACACACACACACACCCGAAGGGTTGAAAACAAGCGTATTGAACTTCACATCTCGTAAAATATTATCTAAAGTATGACTGACAGTGTATATTTTGTAATTCGTCACGACGTGTAGTTTCGCACTTGATCACACTATAGAGGTTGTGTCGCGTTTATTTTTGCACGCTCTCTTGCAAAGTTGGGGTTTTTATGTACAATATTATATTATAATATTAGTATTAATAGTACATCGTCATACTACGCGTTTTGATATACTAATGATCAATGTGGGTGCGCACTCTGGGTTAGAAAAACATACTTTCCAGCCACCAATAATATTATTGTCGTACACATGAAACAAAAAGAATGGGTTCCGTTGTTTTTTCGACGTTTCCGGGTGATTTAACCCACTCCACAAATGTCGTGTAAAATATATTATGTATAGGTACCAGCTATACTGTCTTCCTCCCGTATAAGTACAATATATTATAGAATCTGGTGTACACACCGTTCTCCTTATAGAAAGATTGAACGTGCTTATTTATTTTTCATGAGAAAAATCAATACAACGCACTAAATTTCTTTTAACGTTGGAAATATATTATATCTACCATTATACCTATACACAACCGACGACTGTAATTTCGATTTACATAAACATTACATTATTTCCAGCGCATACACAAGAATCCGCCTCGTTATTCATACTCGCCATTATAATAATATCAATAATAATAATTTTATAATTAATATACGAAGTTGAACGATATATCATTAAACGGATTTTTTTCCACCATAGTTTCATCCGTTTAATGCTAATGTATATTTTTTATAATATTAATAAATTACCAAAGTTTCAAAAGTGGTTGATATATCCTATCCCGACAACTAGTTATTAATAAACCCATAAATCAAGTTTTGTTCATTTTCCAGTAAAATATTTTAAAAAATGTGATTATTATTGTGCAATAATAATAATAATTATACGCTTTCATAATCATATACTGGTTGGGTCTTAATTTTCCAAAAGTTTTTTATAAGAAGATTTATACTCAAAATTAATTATTTTTATTAAAAGTCTGCGAATTATTAATACTCAGAATATAATAATGTATAAAATTTAATTTTCGATTATGGCATCGTTAATAATTTAACTATAATTAGTAAGTAATAAACGTGGAAATAAATTATTGTTATTTTTTAACTGTGACTTGTTCTTTTAAAATTATATAACTTTATTCGAATAACGCCTGAAAAGTATGAAAAAAAGAAATAGAAAATTTAATTTAGTCATTAATATTGTTTTGTTCTCGTAATCGGATATAAAAAAAGAATTACAAGAGATTATAATCTCGTGTTCGCGGCTTTGTGCTATTATTGTTTGCTAATGTCAATTATACTCAATGGTATTTAACTTTCAATCACCAGTTGCACACGACGGACTTTTACAAATATCACAAAACGATTTAATAGAACATAATATTTATGAAGAAAAAAAGTACGATCTTTATTTTGTTAAATAAAATATATAAATGTTATAAGTTACTGCGATACTTCAATACAAAGGAGGTACAAAATGCACTTTATTATTTATAATTACCGTTATTAATTTGGTAATTTTAAGACACTCTCAGAACCAAAAAGGTTGTTTCATTGTTTGTAGCTTTTAATACTATAATATTATGTAATAATGGTTATACTAAACGATTTGATGAGACTGAATATTGGAGATTAAAATACATTAAGGCTGCGGTGGTAGTGAGAAACTGAAAATATAATATATGAATAAATTAAAGTTTTATCTTGACACGAAAGAAATGATTTTTAACAATATTAGGCACGTCTCTAGGCGTTATTACAGCCGATTAAAACTATAGATAAAACAGTTAGTATTAAAATAATATAATATATACATACAAGAATAAAAACGATACCCTAGTATTAAATTTATACTGCATAGTAAGTATTGAAAATTTAATTTAAAATATTTATCGCGATTTACCAGATAAATTAATATATTCATGAGCGGTGATGACCGACATATAACATTATCAATTATACCTATATATAAACCATAGTGATCTATTCTACAGGGTGCTTTTTTCATCGTAGTCAATTCATTTCCTCTGCAGTCGTGCATGTTTGATGTGATATTTTAAACAATTCAGTTAAACAAAATACAACCTCCCTTACATATTTTATTTTTGTTCGGTGAAGTGAAATATTTTATTCCGTCGACAAGACGATACACGCATTTCGAACTTTGAACCAGTAATTCATAATAATATGTACCCAACAAAATCAATGGTTTATTAATCACTTAAAAGAAAGATGAACAAGCAGTAGTAGTGGAAGGAAAATTCGTTTAGTGCGGGGACAGATAATATACTTGCACATTATTCAAGTCGCTTGAGAACCACACGATATGAGTTGAATATCCTAAATTGTCTGGGAAATATACAGATTTGCCTGCATCGTTTCAAAATTACTCGGTGGTAATGATAAATATATGGCCTAAATCAGTTTTGCATTTGAAAAACACCGAACGTTAAAAACATCACCACCCGATAATAATAATTAATGGTATTTAATTATGGAATAACCGAAAACGAAATACATATAATTACTCTCGTCGACGCCTTCCCGCGCAGACACTAAACGGTTTCCACGTCATCTTCGCTCGTTCGATCTCTGCATAGCGCACGATGCGTTTATCACGTCATATTTCTTTTGTTATATTATTAATATTATAATTAAGTGCCTATACGGACGTAGTTATGATATTGTTTTATGATTATTACATAATATTATTATTGTTATTTTCGACCTATTATATCGATGCTCGTGAACGATAATCGACGTCGTCCGCGGCGGTCTTCTCGGCGGGGGGGGGGCGATCGATTTTCGCGCTCGCGCACATAATATTTTATTTGGGTAGTAATAATATAATAATAGGCGAACGTTGCCCCGCCGCGCCCCAAGACTCGAATTGGGACCATCGTAAAATATTATGTCGGCCGCCCGCTATGTTCAAGAAATTATCGACGACACCTATAGCAGATTTTACAATATATATATATATATGCTTCCAAATTAAACTCGAGTGCGCAGAGCGGATACATTTTATACTCACTTAGGTACATGGTAAATAATATTGTGTTCCCATAACACGAAGCTGACGGAATAAAGAATGTAACTTGCTGCGCGGAAGCTACCTATTTCGGTCACTCCGACATGCGTAAGTGCCGCACCAATGTGTAGGTTATTGGTATACGGCGTGTATTATAATAATAATATTAATAATTGTTGTAAAGTGTTGTGATTAACCGTATTAGAATTTAGAGGTTTACTTATGGTGAAATTTATGGCTCTGTTCGGTCGGGCTTGAAATCAACCCTTTTATGCAATACATACATTAAACGTCCAAGTTTTCAAATCCAAAACCTTATGCGACCATCACCACTCGCAGCCGCAGCACCAGCCGGGTTTTACGCTTTTTATAATCAATAGGTACCTACATATATGTCTGTTTACGTACGCGATGTGTATCGATTCACAACAGTGACAATGTTGTACATCATAATGTGACAGTCTGCTGATGATAATACGACGGTTTCCTTCGGTCGCCAGCGAGGGATACCTCGTGCTCGTTGCGTGACGACAGAATATATACGATTTGTATTAAGGGCCACGTGATCTGTAATAGCGTTTTGACGTCGAACACGCCGAAGCTTGATTCCTCGTCGTGAGGTCTACCTCGGTTTCAACAGAAAATTGCTCGCCAAAGAGAAATCCAGTGGCCCTGTAGTGCTGGGAAAATGTAATATTTTTATAATAATATAATAATAATAAATAAACTATGCACGCGTATACTGTCGTGCAGCCCTTTGTGGGAAAGCGTTCTATGCGGATGGAAAAGTTTGAAGAGCTTCGTGCCGCACGATCGTGTGTATGCACGAATTCAGGGACCGAAATTGTGCGCATGGTACTTGGTGCAATATGAAATGTCGAGTGTGTAGTGACTATATTCCGAAAACTGGATTATACCTACACATATTTGTTTAATTATAAATTTTGCTCTTAAACCTATAAATGTTTATTGAGATGCTCACGATTTGGTGTATAGAGTATAATCTTTTAGATTTCTACAGCGTAGACTTTTGATACCTAGTGTTTTTTTTCTTCAAATATAAATACATAAAATACCGATTATATATATACTTTTGGAACGTTTCACTTTCTATAGTTTAAAATTGTAAATAATACAATAACGTATTGGGCCATACTATAATGTAGCCATGTTATGGCGCTATCTTATATTATGTGAAGTCAACGAAGTTAATTACCAGCCAACGAGCATTGCCCAATTCAGCATGTATAGGAATCGGCTGACCAAACAGCTTTTTTATTTATTTAAATTAGATATTTAGCCGATGGTCTTGAACAACTTCTATGCATTAATAACGATAATAATAAATGCGCAGGCACGTCCTTTTGAGGCCCGCGGGTACTACCGGTTTTTTTATATTTTTTTGGTTCGCATATATATGAGAACATTGAAAACGATGAACAACACTGAAATGTTACACGTCAGTTTTAGTGTTATAAAATGTTGTATAGGAATACACAATATAGTATGTTTTATATAATTAAATAACACATTAGTCGTTCAAAAGTCAAACACGAGAACAAATTACTTTCAAAATTTATCTGTATATAGGTATATTCGTATTTACGGTTGTCATTCGCCGCAGTCATTACTCATTAGTCATTACCGATTTTACAAACGGTTGAAACATATATTAAAACAGCTGTATGCAAAATTAAAATATGCATATTTTTAGGGGCATCTCGTTCGTAATCATTGCCAAAAAAAACCAATTTTTTAGAGAAAAAAGTGATTTCGCAATTCCTTCCTCTGTCATATCTTTGTTTATACCATTTATCTTGCAACCTGGCTAGCGAATTTTATTTAAATACCTGTGTAGGTATTTACAGTTGTAAAAAATCATGATTGAAATCTTTATAATATTTCATTTTTAATTTTGAATTGAAGCTGTATAAAAACAAAAACTTATGGCTATTATAGATATTTTACTTTTTTCGTCACATCAACAACGACGATGTGACAATGTAACAATAATACAATTGGCCACCGATGCGTGTACACTGTACGCTCGTAGAAATGAAATTGCCAAAACATATCACTTCGGCCTACAGGGTATAATGTATGGTGGACCTAAGATTCCTGATGACAATTCAACGTCCGATTCGTATATTATGACATGAGATACGTACAGTATATTATTATGTTGAAATTATTCAGACCAAACGAGTCCAAGACTTACACTATGACGTATGCTAGCTGGAGGACTGCGTTATAGCGAAAAAATTCTAAAGCGATTTTCCGTAGTTTCGAATCGTATATTATAATCGATGATGTCCACTCTCCGCGGGCCATCATTATATAAAATGCGAGTGCGTGTGTGGCTTGTGTACATCATAGTGTCCTTGAAATTTACTATTGGAAATAAACCAATTAAACGATTAGCTATTACCACACGATTATGATTATTTCACCGGACATGGATACACAAAAATACAAAAATATAACAATAATATAAGCCAACAACAAAACGAACAAGTTGTATTATATCAATGCCATCATTGTTGTACTTACATATTATTATTATTTTATTTTTTTTAAAGCATAGGTTTAGCAAGTACTCTTCCTAATTTATCTGCAATTGTTATATTTACCGCGGCGTATATTGTGCAATGTGTAGTACGCATTATACACTTCCGACGCAGCGGCGATGTCCTTTACTTTCCTTTGAATTTAAACACAAAATATAGTAAATATAATATTACATTGTTTACTATGTACAGTGTACAATATAAATTATAATTATGTATAGTATATAGCACTATACTATTGTAATTATATTTACTCGCCTCTTACAATCATTCAACGTGCGCAGCTAAAACGCAACTGTATAATAAACCGTAAAATAAAAAACGCTCGTGTAATGTTTTTAATGTTACAATTTCATCATAATATCTTTAACGAGTATCACATACATATAATATTATTATGTATAGTCGAATATTGCAGTATAAAGTTATCGACATTTCGTTTTTCAATGATTTAGAAAACGATTACATGTAATTAATATTCTTATAATCGGCATACTTTGGTAGTGACTTTGTCGTACGTCCTACAGCACATTATTTTGGGGGGTGGGCTGATTTTGTTCATCATAACATTATAGTTATAATAAAATCTATACGTTATTTTCTAATCAAGGCATAAAAATCTTATTAGACCACAAGTACTAGCACAGCTGTGCTCAATTTGTTTCCTAGAAAAGCTATACAACTGCAGGGATACCTATACCACTCATCAACGTAATTTCAACAACGTGATCGCAATGGTTTTGATTTATAATTAGGTGCACTTATTGTTTATAATATATACCTACTAAGGTACAATATAGTAACAATATAATAAATTATACGTCTTGAACACAATATAATCCTTATACCACAGCCCCCGTTAAAAATCATTTCTTTGATTGTTTAATATACAGACACGAAATTCTCGTGGCTAATCTTAGTATTGACCTATAGTTAAAATTCTTCGTCAAGCTATTTATTCAAACAATTTCTATCATCCCCTTGTAATCTCCTTTCAACCTGAATACAGTTACCGAACGATTTCATATCGTGTTTACCCGCCGGCTACATCACCTACATATACATATTACATAATAATATATTATATGCAAAAGTTATAATCAAATTCGTTTCTCCACAAATGTGACAGTACACAATTGTTTTTTTTTTTACTGTTACGCTTTTTAATTAATTTTTTTAATGCGCATAGGCATAATATTTTACAAACAGTAGTCCATTTGATTTTTTAAAAACAAAATAATCAATAAAATGTTTACTTTTTTGTGATGAGTTCTGCGTAAATCAAATTTCCCGAGAAATAACTAATTTGATCGTTTTTTCAATAAAAATTCAATCAACGTTTCATATTATTTTGTTCGCCATAGCTTTTGACGTTTTGCATTTTTTTACAATACACAAAATTACTTTTCTATTGTTATTATATTTGCACTGAAACACTTGAAACTATATGTGTGTGGTGTGTTATCAATTATAATTTATAATTTATCTATGGTCTATTTATTTATATGTATACATAATATTTAGTTTGAAAGTATAAAGCCTTTTATTTTTAGTTTCTCTCTCAAAAGTGACAGGGGTGAATTCGTCTTGATGATTATAAATAAAACAGTAATAATTCCTGGGATTCATATTTTATTGAGGTGCAATAAATTTTCCTGTGTGGCAAATAATATGGTGACTTCGAGAAGTTAGTTTTATACCTACATAAGACAAAAAATAGGCACTACAATACGGTATTGTGCGTGTACTTAATCACATAATTAGATAATCTAATTGATTTATAACTGATATTTAGATGCTCACATTATTTCAAAATCAGTTTCCAAATGTCTCAAGTGGTTTTGCCTTTCTATTTCTTACCTACTATTTGCAATATTTTATTAACTATTAAATTTTAAATAAAATAGTCGTTTAGTACAAGTCGAAAAAAAATTCGAAATTTGTTTCACTGGTATACACGAGTAATACAAACATATAGGTAACAACGCGATATGATTGACTTGTTATATTTATTTGTATTTTGCTTGATGGAAACGTTTAATATTATAGAACCTATACTTGGTAGATATAGTGATGGAAGAATACTACTCTTGTATGGCATGAGTATCCTGCTATAATACACACGTATTATGATATCCTCATTCGCCCACCATTTTTGTAACACGAATTTTCGCTCACACCTGGCTGCGTATAATATTATACACTTGTTTGAAATACAATATCATATTATTAGAGAGTTACCCTAGAGTCGGCGTTGCGGGAAAATAATATATATATGTATTATATGGTCGATGGTAGGTAGAAAACGACGACGAATCGCGTCCCCGGGAAAAAGTGTTTGTTTACGAATTGTATTCCAGCTCGTAATAAACTCATGTATATACTATGTATACTATGTAGGTACTATATTACTATATATTATAATGTATAGGAAGTAGGTATACAATACAATATATATATTATATTATGTATAATATTAATATTACCTCCCTCTCGCGCTCGTGCCCGCTGTACTTTGCGCACTCGCCCGTCTATATAGTATTAGTTGGTATAAACATAATATTATATAGGTACATACAATGGTATCGGCGGCGGCGGCGGGCGGGCGTCAACTTGACGGTCACCAATACACACTCACACACATGCAAAATAACACGCAGATATACTTACACACACACACACACACATACACACATATATACAAACACACTCACACTCACACACGAGCGCATACACTCGGATATTCAGATGGCGCGCGTGTGTGTGCGCACGCGCACAAGGGACTCGGGCCGGGCCGGCTTGCTATATTAGCGAAAACAGAAATGGCCCGACAGCCGGGCGCCCACTCTCGCAGTCTCTAATTTCAATGTGCTTCTTTTTCTTCTCTCTTTATTTTTCTCTCTTACTTCGCATTTTTCATCTGTCTCCCTCTCTGCTATCGGCCGACGACGGCGTCCGACCGTACATTATACTTATATATTTATATATATATAATACATACATACATACATACATACATACATACATACATACATACATACATACATACATACATACATACATACATA